>NW_027222839.1:0-37699 GCF_030179905.1 Drosophila bipectinata | reverse complement strand
CTTATAACAATATATGTTTAATATTTTTAATATCCGTGAGGTTTTAAATAGGGACAGAAGGAATCTCTTGAATTGAATCATGCGCGTCACTAATAAGATGACAAGGCATTTGGCTACCTATGCGAAAGTAATTCAACTCCCGCCGTCTTAAGGTTTAAGACTTATAACAATATATGTTTAATATTTTTAATATCCGGGAGGTTTTAAATAGGGACAGAAGGAATCTCTTGAATTGAATCATGCGCGTCACTAATAAGATGACAAGGCATTTGGCTACCTATGCGAAAGTAATTCAACTCCCGCCGTCTTAAGGTTTAAGACTTATAACAATATATGTTTAATATTTTTAATATCCGTGAGGTTTTAAATAGGGACAGAAGGAATCTCTTGAATTGAATCATGCGCGTCACTAATAAGATGACAAGGCATTTGGCTACCTATGCGAAAGTAATTCAACTCCCGCCGTCTTAAGGTTTAAGACTTATAACAATATATGTTTAATATTTTTAATATCCGTGAGGTTTTAAATAGGGACAGAAGGAATCTCTTGAATTGAATCATGCGCGTCACTAATAAGATGACAAGGCATTTGGCTACCTATGCGAAAGTAATTCAACTCCCGCCGTCTTAAGGTTTAAGACTTATAACAATATATGTTTAATATTTTTAATATCCGTGAGGTTTTAAATAGGGACAGAAGGAATCTCTTGAATTGAATCATGCGCGTCACTAATAAGATGACAAGGCATTTGGCTACCTATGCGAAAGTAATTCAACTCCCGCCGTCTTAAGGTTTAAGACTTATAACAATATATGTTTAATATTTTTAATATCCGTGAGGTTTTAAATAGGGACAGAAGGAATCTCTTGAATTGAATCATGCGCGTCACTAATAAGATGACAAGGCATTTGGCTACCTATGCGAAAGTAATTCAACTCCCGCCGTCTTAAGGTTTAAGACTTATAACAATATATGTTTAATATTTTTAATATCCGTGAGGTTTTAAATAGGGACAGAAGGAATCTCTTGAATTGAATCATGCGCGTCACTAATAAGATGACAAGGCATTTGGCTACCTATGCGAAAGTAATTCAACTCCCGCCGTCTTAAGGTTTAAGACTTATAACAATATATGTTTAATATTTTTAATATCCGTGAGGTTTTAAATAGGGACAGAAGGAATCTCTTGAATTGAATCATGCGCGTCACTAATAAGATGACAAGGCATTTGGCTACCTATGCGAAAGTAATTCAACTCCCGCCGTCTTAAGGTTTAAGACTTATAACAATATATGTTTAATATTTTTAATATCCGTGAGGTTTTAAATAGGGACAGAAGGAATCTCTTGAATTGAATCATGCGCGTCACTAATAAGATGACAAGGCATTTGGCTACCTATGCGAAAGTAATTCAACTCCCGCCGTCTTAAGGTTTAAGACTTATAACAATATATGTTTAATATTTTTAATATCCGTGAGGTTTTAAATAGGGACAGAAGGAATCTCTTGAATTGAATCATGCGCGTCACTAATAAGATGACAAGGCATTTGGCTACCTATGCGAAAGTAATTCAACTCCCGCCGTCTTAAGGTTTAAGACTTATAACAATATATGTTTAATATTTTTAATATCCGTGAGGTTTTAAATAGGGACAGAAGGAATCTCTTGAATTGAATCATGCGCGTCACTAATAAGATCAAGGCATTTGGCTACCTATGCGAAAGTAATTCAACTCCCGCCGTCTTAAGGTTTAAGACTTATAACAATATATGTTTAATATTTTTAATATCCGTGAGGTTTTAAATAGGGACAGAAGGAATCTCTTGAATTGAATCATGCGCGTCACTAATAAGATGACAAGGCATTTGGCTACCTATGCGAAAGTAATTCAACTCCCGCCGTCTTAAGGTTTAAGACTTATAACAATATATGTTTAATATTTTTAATATCCGTGAGGTTTTAAATAGGGACAGAAGGAATCTCTTGAATTGAATCATGCGCGTCACTAATAAGATGACAAGGCATTTGGCTACCTATGCGAAAGTAATTCAACTCCCGCCGTCTTAAGGTTTAAGACTTATAACAATATATGTTTAATATTTTTAATATCCGTGAGGTTTTAAATAGGGACAGAAGGAATCTCTTGAATTGAATCATGCGCGTCACTAATAAGATGACAAGGCATTTGGCTACCTATGCGAAAGTAATTCAACTCCCGCCGTCTTAAGGTTTAAGACTTATAACAATATATGTTTAATATTTTTAATATCCGTGAGGTTTTAAATAGGGACAGAAGGAATCTCTTGAATTGAATCATGCGCGTCACTAATAAGATGACAAGGCATTTGGCTACCTATGCGAAAGTAATTCAACTCCCGCCGTCTTAAGGTTTAAGACTTATAACAATATATGTTTAATATTTTTAATATCCGTGAGGTTTTAAATAGGGACAGAAGGAATCTCTTGAATTGAATCATGCGCGTCACTAATAAGATGACAAGGCATTTGGCTACCTATGCGAAAGTAATTCAACTCCCGCCGTCTTAAGGTTTAAGACTTATAACAATATATGTTTAATATTTTTAATATCCGTGAGGTTTTAAATAGGGACAGAAGGAATCTCTTGAATTGAATCATGCGCGTCACTAATAAGATGACAAGGCATTTGGCTACCTATGCGAAAGTAATTCAACTCCCGCCGTCTTAAGGTTTAAGACTTATAACAATATATGTTTAATATTTTTAATATCCGTGAGGTTTTAAATAGGGACAGAAGGAATCTCTTGAATTGAATCATGCGCGTCACTAATAAGATGACAAGGCATTTGGCTACCTATGCGAAAGTAATTCAACTCCCGCCGTCTTAAGGTTTAAGACTTATAACAATATATGTTTAATATTTTTAATATCCGTGAGGTTTTAAATAGGGACAGAAGGAATCTCTTGAATTGAATCATGCGCGTCACTAATAAGATGACAAGGCATTTGGCTACCTATGCGAAAGTAATTCAACTCCCGCCGTCTTAAGGTTTAAGACTTATAACAATATATGTTTAATATTTTTAATATCCGTGAGGTTTTAAATAGGGACAGAAGGAATCTCTTGAATTGAATCATGCGCGTCACTAATAAGATGACAAGGCATTTGGCTACCTATGCGAAAGTAATTCAACTCCCGCCGTCTTAAGGTTTAAGACTTATAACAATATATGTTTAATATTTTTAATATCCGTGAGGTTTTAAATAGGGACAGAAGGAATCTCTTGAATTGAATCATGCGCGTCACTAATAAGATGACAAGGCATTTGGCTACCTATGCGAAAGTAATTCAACTCCCGCCGTCTTAAGGTTTAAGACTTATAACAATATATGTTTAATATTTTTAATATCCGTGAGGTTTTAAATAGGGACAGAAGGAATCTCTTGAATTGAATCATGCGCGTCACTAATAAGATGACAAGGCATTTGGCTACCTATGCGAAAGTAATTCAACTCCCGCCGTCTTAAGGTTTAAGACTTATAACAATATATGTTTAATATTTTTAATATCCGTGAGGTTTTAAATAGGGACAGAAGGAATCTCTTGAATTGAATCATGCGCGTCACTAATAAGATGACAAGGCATTTGGCTACCTATGCGAAAGTAATTCAACTCCCGCCGTCTTAAGGTTTAAGACTTATAACAATATATGTTTAATATTTTTAATATCCGTGAGGTTTTAAATAGGGACAGAAGGAATCTCTTGAATTGAATCATGCGCGTCACTAATAAGATGACAAGGCATTTGGCTACCTATGCGAAAGTAATTCAACTCCCGCCGTCTTAAGGTTTAAGACTTATAACAATATATGTTTAATATTTTTAATATCCGTGAGGTTTTAAATAGGGACAGAAGGAATCTCTTGAATTGAATCATGCGCGTCACTAATAAGATGACAAGGCATTTGGCTACCTATGCGAAAGTAATTCAACTCCCGCCGTCTTAAGGTTTAAGACTTATAACAATATATGTTTAATATTTTTAATATCCGTGAGGTTTTAAATAGGGACAGAAGGAATCTCTTGAATTGAATCATGCGCGTCACTAATAAGATGACAAGGCATTTGGCTACCTATGCGAAAGTAATTCAACTCCCGCCGTCTTAAGGTTTAAGACTTATAACAATATATGTTTAATATTTTTAATATCCGTGAGGTTTTAAATAGGGACAGAAGGAATCTCTTGAATTGAATCATGCGCGTCACTAATAAGATGACAAGGCATTTGGCTACCTATGCGAAAGTAATTCAACTCCCGCCGTCTTAAGGTTTAAGACTTATAACAATATATGTTTAATATTTTTAATATCCGTGAGGTTTTAAATAGGGACAGAAGGAATCTCTTGAATTGAATCATGCGCGTCACTAATAAGATGACAAGGCATTTGGCTACCTATGCGAAAGTAATTCAACTCCCGCCGTCTTAAGGTTTAAGACTTATAACAATATATGTTTAATATTTTTAATATCCGTGAGGTTTTAAATAGGGACAGAAGGAATCTCTTGAATTGAATCATGCGCGTCACTAATAAGATGACAAGGCATTTGGCTACCTATGCGAAAGTAATTCAACTCCCGCCGTCTTAAGGTTTAAGACTTATAACAATATATGTTTAATATTTTTAATATCCGTGAGGTTTTAAATAGGGACAGAAGGAATCTCTTGAATTGAATCATGCGCGTCACTAATAAGATGACAAGGCATTTGGCTACCTATGCGAAAGTAATTCAACTCCCGCCGTCTTAAGGTTTAAGACTTATAACAATATATGTTTAATATTTTTAATATCCGTGAGGTTTTAAATAGGGACAGAAGGAATCTCTTGAATTGAATCATGCGCGTCACTAATAAGATGACAAGGCATTTGGCTACCTATGCGAAAGTAATTCAACTCCCGCCGTCTTAAGGTTTAAGACTTATAACAATATATGTTTAATATTTTTAATATCCGTGAGGTTTTAAATAGGGACAGAAGGAATCTCTTGAATTGAATCATGCGCGTCACTAATAAGATGACAAGGCATTTGGCTACCTATGCGAAAGTAATTCAACTCCCGCCGTCTTAAGGTTTAAGACTTATAACAATATATGTTTAATATTTTTAATATCCGTGAGGTTTTAAATAGGGACAGAAGGAATCTCTTGAATTGAATCATGCGCGTCACTAATAAGATGACAAGGCATTTGGCTACCTATGCGAAAGTAATTCAACTCCCGCCGTCTTAAGGTTTAAGACTTATAACAATATATGTTTAATATTTTTAATATCCGTGAGGTTTTAAATAGGGACAGAAGGAATCTCTTGAATTGAATCATGCGCGTCACTAATAAGATGACAAGGCATTTGGCTACCTATGCGAAAGTAATTCAACTCCCGCCGTCTTAAGGTTTAAGACTTATAACAATATATGTTTAATATTTTTAATATCCGTGAGGTTTTAAATAGGGACAGAAGGAATCTCTTGAATTGAATCATGCGCGTCACTAATAAGATGACAAGGCATTTGGCTACCTATGCGAAAGTAATTCAACTCCCGCCGTCTTAAGGTTTAAGACTTATAACAATATATGTTTAATATTTTTAATATCCGTGAGGTTTTAAATAGGGACAGAAGGAATCTCTTGAATTGAATCATGCGCGTCACTAATAAGATGACAAGGCATTTGGCTACCTATGCGAAAGTAATTCAACTCCCGCCGTCTTAAGGTTTAAGACTTATAACAATATATGTTTAATATTTTTAATATCCGTGAGGTTTTAAATAGGGACAGAAGGAATCTCTTGAATTGAATCATGCGCGTCACTAATAAGATGACAAGGCATTTGGCTACCTATGCGAAAGTAATTCAACTCCCGCCGTCTTAAGGTTTAAGACTTATAACAATATATGTTTAATATTTTTAATATCCGTGAGGTTTTAAATAGGGACAGAAGGAATCTCTTGAATTGAATCATGCGCGTCACTAATAAGATGACAAGGCATTTGGCTACCTATGCGAAAGTAATTCAACTCCCGCCGTCTTAAGGTTTAAGACTTATAACAATATATGTTTAATATTTTTAATATCCGTGAGGTTTTAAATAGGGACAGAAGGAATCTCTTGAATTGAATCATGCGCGTCACTAATAAGATGACAAGGCATTTGGCTACCTATGCGAAAGTAATTCAACTCCCGCCGTCTTAAGGTTTAAGACTTATAACAATATATGTTTAATATTTTTAATATCCGTGAGGTTTTAAATAGGGACAGAAGGAATCTCTTGAATTGAATCATGCGCGTCACTAATAAGATGACAAGGCATTTGGCTACCTATGCGAAAGTAATTCAACTCCCGCCGTCTTAAGGTTTAAGACTTATAACAATATATGTTTAATATTTTTAATATCCGTGAGGTTTTAAATAGGGACAGAAGGAATCTCTTGAATTGAATCATGCGCGTCACTAATAAGATGACAAGGCATTTGGCTACCTATGCGAAAGTAATTCAACTCCCGCCGTCTTAAGGTTTAAGACTTATAACAATATATGTTTAATATTTTTAATATCCGTGAGGTTTTAAATAGGGACAGAAGGAATCTCTTGAATTGAATCATGCGCGTCACTAATAAGATGACAAGGCATTTGGCTACCTATGCGAAAGTAATTCAACTCCCGCCGTCTTAAGGTTTAAGACTTATAACAATATATGTTTAATATTTTTAATATCCGTGAGGTTTTAAATAGGGACAGAAGGAATCTCTTGAATTGAATCATGCGCGTCACTAATAAGATGACAAGGCATTTGGCTACCTATGCGAAAGTAATTCAACTCCCGCCGTCTTAAGGTTTAAGACTTATAACAATATATGTTTAATATTTTTAATATCCGTGAGGTTTTAAATAGGGACAGAAGGAATCTCTTGAATTGAATCATGCGCGTCACTAATAAGATGACAAGGCATTTGGCTACCTATGCGAAAGTAATTCAACTCCCGCCGTCTTAAGGTTTAAGACTTATAACAATATATGTTTAATATTTTTAATATCCGTGAGGTTTTAAATAGGGACAGAAGGAATCTCTTGAATTGAATCATGCGCGTCACTAATAAGATGACAAGGCATTTGGCTACCTATGCGAAAGTAATTCAACTCCCGCCGTCTTAAGGTTTAAGACTTATAACAATATATGTTTAATATTTTTAATATCCGTGAGGTTTTAAATAGGGACAGAAGGAATCTCTTGAATTGAATCATGCGCGTCACTAATAAGATGACAAGGCATTTGGCTACCTATGCGAAAGTAATTCAACTCCCGCCGTCTTAAGGTTTAAGACTTATAACAATATATGTTTAATATTTTTAATATCCGTGAGGTTTTAAATAGGGACAGAAGGAATCTCTTGAATTGAATCATGCGCGTCACTAATAAGATGACAAGGCATTTGGCTACCTATGCGAAAGTAATTCAACTCCCGCCGTCTTAAGGTTTAAGACTTATAACAATATATGTTTAATATTTTTAATATCCGTGAGGTTTTAAATAGGGACAGAAGGAATCTCTTGAATTGAATCATGCGCGTCACTAATAAGATGACAAGGCATTTGGCTACCTATGCGAAAGTAATTCAACTCCCGCCGTCTTAAGGTTTAAGACTTATAACAATATATGTTTAATATTTTTAATATCCGTGAGGTTTTAAATAGGGACAGAAGGAATCTCTTGAATTGAATCATGCGCGTCACTAATAAGATGACAAGGCATTTGGCTACCTATGCGAAAGTAATTCAACTCCCGCCGTCTTAAGGTTTAAGACTTATAACAATATATGTTTAATATTTTTAATATCCGTGAGGTTTTAAATAGGGACAGAAGGAATCTCTTGAATTGAATCATGCGCGTCACTAATAAGATGACAAGGCATTTGGCTACCTATGCGAAAGTAATTCAACTCCCGCCGTCTTAAGGTTTAAGACTTATAACAATATATGTTTAATATTTTTAATATCCGTGAGGTTTTAAATAGGGACAGAAGGAATCTCTTGAATTGAATCATGCGCGTCACTAATAAGATGACAAGGCATTTGGCTACCTATGCGAAAGTAATTCAACTCCCGCCGTCTTAAGGTTTAAGACTTATAACAATATATGTTTAATATTTTTAATATCCGTGAGGTTTTAAATAGGGACAGAAGGAATCTCTTGAATTGAATCATGCGCGTCACTAATAAGATGACAAGGCATTTGGCTACCTATGCGAAAGTAATTCAACTCCCGCCGTCTTAAGGTTTAAGACTTATAACAATATATGTTTAATATTTTTAATATCCGTGAGGTTTTAAATAGGGACAGAAGGAATCTCTTGAATTGAATCATGCGCGTCACTAATAAGATGACAAGGCATTTGGCTACCTATGCGAAAGTAATTCAACTCCCGCCGTCTTAAGGTTTAAGACTTATAACAATATATGTTTAATATTTTTAATATCCGTGAGGTTTTAAATAGGGACAGAAGGAATCTCTTGAATTGAATCATGCGCGTCACTAATAAGATGACAAGGCATTTGGCTACCTATGCGAAAGTAATTCAACTCCCGCCGTCTTAAGGTTTAAGACTTATAACAATATATGTTTAATATTTTTAATATCCGTGAGGTTTTAAATAGGGACAGAAGGAATCTCTTGAATTGAATCATGCGCGTCACTAATAAGATGACAAGGCATTTGGCTACCTATGCGAAAGTAATTCAACTCCCGCCGTCTTAAGGTTTAAGACTTATAACAATATATGTTTAATATTTTTAATATCCGTGAGGTTTTAAATAGGGACAGAAGGAATCTCTTGAATTGAATCATGCGCGTCACTAATAAGATGACAAGGCATTTGGCTACCTATGCGAAAGTAATTCAACTCCCGCCGTCTTAAGGTTTAAGACTTATAACAATATATGTTTAATATTTTTAATATCCGTGAGGTTTTAAATAGGGACAGAAGGAATCTCTTGAATTGAATCATGCGCGTCACTAATAAGATGACAAGGCATTTGGCTACCTATGCGAAAGTAATTCAACTCCCGCCGTCTTAAGGTTTAAGACTTATAACAATATATGTTTAATATTTTTAATATCCGTGAGGTTTTAAATAGGGACAGAAGGAATCTCTTGAATTGAATCATGCGCGTCACTAATAAGATGACAAGGCATTTGGCTACCTATGCGAAAGTAATTCAACTCCCGCCGTCTTAAGGTTTAAGACTTATAACAATATATGTTTAATATTTTTAATATCCGTGAGGTTTTAAATAGGGACAGAAGGAATCTCTTGAATTGAATCATGCGCGTCACTAATAAGATGACAAGGCATTTGGCTACCTATGCGAAAGTAATTCAACTCCCGCCGTCTTAAGGTTTAAGACTTATAACAATATATGTTTAATATTTTTAATATCCGTGAGGTTTTAAATAGGGACAGAAGGAATCTCTTGAATTGAATCATGCGCGTCACTAATAAGATGACAAGGCATTTGGCTACCTATGCGAAAGTAATTCAACTCCCGCCGTCTTAAGGTTTAAGACTTATAACAATATATGTTTAATATTTTTAATATCCGTGAGGTTTTAAATAGGGACAGAAGGAATCTCTTGAATTGAATCATGCGCGTCACTAATAAGATGACAAGGCATTTGGCTACCTATGCGAAAGTAATTCAACTCCCGCCGTCTTAAGGTTTAAGACTTATAACAATATATGTTTAATATTTTTAATATCCGTGAGGTTTTAAATAGGGACAGAAGGAATCTCTTGAATTGAATCATGCGCGTCACTAATAAGATGACAAGGCATTTGGCTACCTATGCGAAAGTAATTCAACTCCCGCCGTCTTAAGGTTTAAGACTTATAACAATATATGTTTAATATTTTTAATATCCGTGAGGTTTTAAATAGGGACAGAAGGAATCTCTTGAATTGAATCATGCGCGTCACTAATAAGATGACAAGGCATTTGGCTACCTATGCGAAAGTAATTCAACTCCCGCCGTCTTAAGGTTTAAGACTTATAACAATATATGTTTAATATTTTTAATATCCGTGAGGTTTTAAATAGGGACAGAAGGAATCTCTTGAATTGAATCATGCGCGTCACTAATAAGATGACAAGGCATTTGGCTACCTATGCGAAAGTAATTCAACTCCCGCCGTCTTAAGGTTTAAGACTTATAACAATATATGTTTAATATTTTTAATATCCGTGAGGTTTTAAATAGGGACAGAAGGAATCTCTTGAATTGAATCATGCGCGTCACTAATAAGATGACAAGGCATTTGGCTACCTATGCGAAAGTAATTCAACTCCCGCCGTCTTAAGGTTTAAGACTTATAACAATATATGTTTAATATTTTTAATATCCGTGAGGTTTTAAATAGGGACAGAAGGAATCTCTTGAATTGAATCATGCGCGTCACTAATAAGATGACAAGGCATTTGGCTACCTATGCGAAAGTAATTCAACTCCCGCCGTCTTAAGGTTTAAGACTTATAACAATATATGTTTAATATTTTTAATATCCGTGAGGTTTTAAATAGGGACAGAAGGAATCTCTTGAATTGAATCATGCGCGTCACTAATAAGATGACAAGGCATTTGGCTACCTATGCGAAAGTAATTCAACTCCCGCCGTCTTAAGGTTTAAGACTTATAACAATATATGTTTAATATTTTTAATATCCGTGAGGTTTTAAATAGGGACAGAAGGAATCTCTTGAATTGAATCATGCGCGTCACTAATAAGATGACAAGGCATTTGGCTACCTATGCGAAAGTAATTCAACTCCCGCCGTCTTAAGGTTTAAGACTTATAACAATATATGTTTAATATTTTTAATATCCGTGAGGTTTTAAATAGGGACAGAAGGAATCTCTTGAATTGAATCATGCGCGTCACTAATAAGATGACAAGGCATTTGGCTACCTATGCGAAAGTAATTCAACTCCCGCCGTCTTAAGGTTTAAGACTTATAACAATATATGTTTAATATTTTTAATATCCGTGAGGTTTTAAATAGGGACAGAAGGAATCTCTTGAATTGAATCATGCGCGTCACTAATAAGATGACAAGGCATTTGGCTACCTATGCGAAAGTAATTCAACTCCCGCCGTCTTAAGGTTTAAGACTTATAACAATATATGTTTAATATTTTTAATATCCGTGAGGTTTTAAATAGGGACAGAAGGAATCTCTTGAATTGAATCATGCGCGTCACTAATAAGATGACAAGGCATTTGGCTACCTATGCGAAAGTAATTCAACTCCCGCCGTCTTAAGGTTTAAGACTTATAACAATATATGTTTAATATTTTTAATATCCGTGAGGTTTTAAATAGGGACAGAAGGAATCTCTTGAATTGAATCATGCGCGTCACTAATAAGATGACAAGGCATTTGGCTACCTATGCGAAAGTAATTCAACTCCCGCCGTCTTAAGGTTTAAGACTTATAACAATATATGTTTAATATTTTTAATATCCGTGAGGTTTTAAATAGGGACAGAAGGAATCTCTTGAATTGAATCATGCGCGTCACTAATAAGATGACAAGGCATTTGGCTACCTATGCGAAAGTAATTCAACTCCCGCCGTCTTAAGGTTTAAGACTTATAACAATATATGTTTAATATTTTTAATATCCGTGAGGTTTTAAATAGGGACAGAAGGAATCTCTTGAATTGAATCATGCGCGTCACTAATAAGATGACAAGGCATTTGGCTACCTATGCGAAAGTAATTCAACTCCCGCCGTCTTAAGGTTTAAGACTTATAACAATATATGTTTAATATTTTTAATATCCGTGAGGTTTTAAATAGGGACAGAAGGAATCTCTTGAATTGAATCATGCGCGTCACTAATAAGATGACAAGGCATTTGGCTACCTATGCGAAAGTAATTCAACTCCCGCCGTCTTAAGGTTTAAGACTTATAACAATATATGTTTAATATTTTTAATATCCGTGAGGTTTTAAATAGGGACAGAAGGAATCTCTTGAATTGAATCATGCGCGTCACTAATAAGATGACAAGGCATTTGGCTACCTATGCGAAAGTAATTCAACTCCCGCCGTCTTAAGGTTTAAGACTTATAACAATATATGTTTAATATTTTTAATATCCGTGAGGTTTTAAATAGGGACAGAAGGAATCTCTTGAATTGAATCATGCGCGTCACTAATAAGATGACAAGGCATTTGGCTACCTATGCGAAAGTAATTCAACTCCCGCCGTCTTAAGGTTTAAGACTTATAACAATATATGTTTAATATTTTTAATATCCGTGAGGTTTTAAATAGGGACAGAAGGAATCTCTTGAATTGAATCATGCGCGTCACTAATAAGATGACAAGGCATTTGGCTACCTATGCGAAAGTAATTCAACTCCCGCCGTCTTAAGGTTTAAGACTTATAACAATATATGTTTAATATTTTTAATATCCGTGAGGTTTTAAATAGGGACAGAAGGAATCTCTTGAATTGAATCATGCGCGTCACTAATAAGATGACAAGGCATTTGGCTACCTATGCGAAAGTAATTCAACTCCCGCCGTCTTAAGGTTTAAGACTTATAACAATATATGTTTAATATTTTTAATATCCGTGAGGTTTTAAATAGGGACAGAAGGAATCTCTTGAATTGAATCATGCGCGTCACTAATAAGATGACAAGGCATTTGGCTACCTATGCGAAAGTAATTCAACTCCCGCCGTCTTAAGGTTTAAGACTTATAACAATATATGTTTAATATTTTTAATATCCGTGAGGTTTTAAATAGGGACAGAAGGAATCTCTTGAATTGAATCATGCGCGTCACTAATAAGATGACAAGGCATTTGGCTACCTATGCGAAAGTAATTCAACTCCCGCCGTCTTAAGGTTTAAGACTTATAACAATATATGTTTAATATTTTTAATATCCGTGAGGTTTTAAATAGGGACAGAAGGAATCTCTTGAATTGAATCATGCGCGTCACTAATAAGATGACAAGGCATTTGGCTACCTATGCGAAAGTAATTCAACTCCCGCCGTCTTAAGGTTTAAGACTTATAACAATATATGTTTAATATTTTTAATATCCGTGAGGTTTTAAATAGGGACAGAAGGAATCTCTTGAATTGAATCATGCGCGTCACTAATAAGATGACAAGGCATTTGGCTACCTATGCGAAAGTAATTCAACTCCCGCCGTCTTAAGGTTTAAGACTTATAACAATATATGTTTAATATTTTTAATATCCGTGAGGTTTTAAATAGGGACAGAAGGAATCTCTTGAATTGAATCATGCGCGTCACTAATAAGATGACAAGGCATTTGGCTACCTATGCGAAAGTAATTCAACTCCCGCCGTCTTAAGGTTTAAGACTTATAACAATATATGTTTAATATTTTTAATATCCGTGAGGTTTTAAATAGGGACAGAAGGAATCTCTTGAATTGAATCATGCGCGTCACTAATAAGATGACAAGGCATTTGGCTACCTATGCGAAAGTAATTCAACTCCCGCCGTCTTAAGGTTTAAGACTTATAACAATATATGTTTAATATTTTTAATATCCGTGAGGTTTTAAATAGGGACAGAAGGAATCTCTTGAATTGAATCATGCGCGTCACTAATAAGATGACAAGGCATTTGGCTACCTATGCGAAAGTAATTCAACTCCCGCCGTCTTAAGGTTTAAGACTTATAACAATATATGTTTAATATTTTTAATATCCGTGAGGTTTTAAATAGGGACAGAAGGAATCTCTTGAATTGAATCATGCGCGTCACTAATAAGATGACAAGGCATTTGGCTACCTATGCGAAAGTAATTCAACTCCCGCCGTCTTAAGGTTTAAGACTTATAACAATATATGTTTAATATTTTTAATATCCGTGAGGTTTTAAATAGGGACAGAAGGAATCTCTTGAATTGAATCATGCGCGTCACTAATAAGATGACAAGGCATTTGGCTACCTATGCGAAAGTAATTCAACTCCCGCCGTCTTAAGGTTTAAGACTTATAACAATATATGTTTAATATTTTTAATATCCGTGAGGTTTTAAATAGGGACAGAAGGAATCTCTTGAATTGAATCATGCGCGTCACTAATAAGATGACAAGGCATTTGGCTACCTATGCGAAAGTAATTCAACTCCCGCCGTCTTAAGGTTTAAGACTTATAACAATATATGTTTAATATTTTTAATATCCGTGAGGTTTTAAATAGGGACAGAAGGAATCTCTTGAATTGAATCATGCGCGTCACTAATAAGATGACAAGGCATTTGGCTACCTATGCGAAAGTAATTCAACTCCCGCCGTCTTAAGGTTTAAGACTTATAACAATATATGTTTAATATTTTTAATATCCGTGAGGTTTTAAATAGGGACAGAAGGAATCTCTTGAATTGAATCATGCGCGTCACTAATAAGATGACAAGGCATTTGGCTACCTATGCGAAAGTAATTCAACTCCCGCCGTCTTAAGGTTTAAGACTTATAACAATATATGTTTAATATTTTTAATATCCGTGAGGTTTTAAATAGGGACAGAAGGAATCTCTTGAATTGAATCATGCGCGTCACTAATAAGATGACAAGGCATTTGGCTACCTATGCGAAAGTAATTCAACTCCCGCCGTCTTAAGGTTTAAGACTTATAACAATATATGTTTAATATTTTTAATATCCGTGAGGTTTTAAATAGGGACAGAAGGAATCTCTTGAATTGAATCATGCGCGTCACTAATAAGATGACAAGGCATTTGGCTACCTATGCGAAAGTAATTCAACTCCCGCCGTCTTAAGGTTTAAGACTTATAACAATATATGTTTAATATTTTTAATATCCGTGAGGTTTTAAATAGGGACAGAAGGAATCTCTTGAATTGAATCATGCGCGTCACTAATAAGATGACAAGGCATTTGGCTACCTATGCGAAAGTAATTCAACTCCCGCCGTCTTAAGGTTTAAGACTTATAACAATATATGTTTAATATTTTTAATATCCGTGAGGTTTTAAATAGGGACAGAAGGAATCTCTTGAATTGAATCATGCGCGTCACTAATAAGATGACAAGGCATTTGGCTACCTATGCGAAAGTAATTCAACTCCCGCCGTCTTAAGGTTTAAGACTTATAACAATATATGTTTAATATTTTTAATATCCGTGAGGTTTTAAATAGGGACAGAAGGAATCTCTTGAATTGAATCATGCGCGTCACTAATAAGATGACAAGGCATTTGGCTACCTATGCGAAAGTAATTCAACTCCCGCCGTCTTAAGGTTTAAGACTTATAACAATATATGTTTAATATTTTTAATATCCGTGAGGTTTTAAATAGGGACAGAAGGAATCTCTTGAATTGAATCATGCGCGTCACTAATAAGATGACAAGGCATTTGGCTACCTATGCGAAAGTAATTCAACTCCCGCCGTCTTAAGGTTTAAGACTTATAACAATATATGTTTAATATTTTTAATATCCGTGAGGTTTTAAATAGGGACAGAAGGAATCTCTTGAATTGAATCATGCGCGTCACTAATAAGATGACAAGGCATTTGGCTACCTATGCGAAAGTAATTCAACTCCCGCCGTCTTAAGGTTTAAGACTTATAACAATATATGTTTAATATTTTTAATATCCGTGAGGTTTTAAATAGGGACAGAAGGAATCTCTTGAATTGAATCATGCGCGTCACTAATAAGATGACAAGGCATTTGGCTACCTATGCGAAAGTAATTCAACTCCCGCCGTCTTAAGGTTTAAGACTTATAACAATATATGTTTAATATTTTTAATATCCGTGAGGTTTTAAATAGGGACAGAAGGAATCTCTTGAATTGAATCATGCGCGTCACTAATAAGATGACAAGGCATTTGGCTACCTATGCGAAAGTAATTCAACTCCCGCCGTCTTAAGGTTTAAGACTTATAACAATATATGTTTAATATTTTTAATATCCGTGAGGTTTTAAATAGGGACAGAAGGAATCTCTTGAATTGAATCATGCGCGTCACTAATAAGATGACAAGGCATTTGGCTACCTATGCGAAAGTAATTCAACTCCCGCCGTCTTAAGGTTTAAGACTTATAACAATATATGTTTAATATTTTTAATATCCGTGAGGTTTTAAATAGGGACAGAAGGAATCTCTTGAATTGAATCATGCGCGTCACTAATAAGATGACAAGGCATTTGGCTACCTATGCGAAAGTAATTCAACTCCCGCCGTCTTAAGGTTTAAGACTTATAACAATATATGTTTAATATTTTTAATATCCGTGAGGTTTTAAATAGGGACAGAAGGAATCTCTTGAATTGAATCATGCGCGTCACTAATAAGATGACAAGGCATTTGGCTACCTATGCGAAAGTAATTCAACTCCCGCCGTCTTAAGGTTTAAGACTTATAACAATATATGTTTAATATTTTTAATATCCGTGAGGTTTTAAATAGGGACAGAAGGAATCTCTTGAATTGAATCATGCGCGTCACTAATAAGATGACAAGGCATTTGGCTACCTATGCGAAAGTAATTCAACTCCCGCCGTCTTAAGGTTTAAGACTTATAACAATATATGTTTAATATTTTTAATATCCGTGAGGTTTTAAATAGGGACAGAAGGAATCTCTTGAATTGAATCATGCGCGTCACTAATAAGATGACAAGGCATTTGGCTACCTATGCGAAAGTAATTCAACTCCCGCCGTCTTAAGGTTTAAGACTTATAACAATATATGTTTAATATTTTTAATATCCGTGAGGTTTTAAATAGGGACAGAAGGAATCTCTTGAATTGAATCATGCGCGTCACTAATAAGATGACAAGGCATTTGGCTACCTATGCGAAAGTAATTCAACTCCCGCCGTCTTAAGGTTTAAGACTTATAACAATATATGTTTAATATTTTTAATATCCGTGAGGTTTTAAATAGGGACAGAAGGAATCTCTTGAATTGAATCATGCGCGTCACTAATAAGATGACAAGGCATTTGGCTACCTATGCGAAAGTAATTCAACTCCCGCCGTCTTAAGGTTTAAGACTTATAACAATATATGTTTAATATTTTTAATATCCGTGAGGTTTTAAATAGGGACAGAAGGAATCTCTTGAATTGAATCATGCGCGTCACTAATAAGATGACAAGGCATTTGGCTACCTATGCGAAAGTAATTCAACTCCCGCCGTCTTAAGGTTTAAGACTTATAACAATATATGTTTAATATTTTTAATATCCGTGAGGTTTTAAATAGGGACAGAAGGAATCTCTTGAATTGAATCATGCGCGTCACTAATAAGATGACAAGGCATTTGGCTACCTATGCGAAAGTAATTCAACTCCCGCCGTCTTAAGGTTTAAGACTTATAACAATATATGTTTAATATTTTTAATATCCGTGAGGTTTTAAATAGGGACAGAAGGAATCTCTTGAATTGAATCATGCGCGTCACTAATAAGATGACAAGGCATTTGGCTACCTATGCGAAAGTAATTCAACTCCCGCCGTCTTAAGGTTTAAGACTTATAACAATATATGTTTAATATTTT
Organism: Drosophila bipectinata; assembly: GCF_030179905.1. Classification (NCBI taxonomy): domain Eukaryota; kingdom Metazoa; phylum Arthropoda; class Insecta; order Diptera; family Drosophilidae; genus Drosophila; species Drosophila bipectinata. The sequence continues at coordinate 20,074 of NW_027222839.1, read as the reverse complement.
TAATATCCGTGAGGTTTTAAATAGGGACAGAAGGAATCTCTTGAATTGAATCATGCGCGTCACTAATAAGATGACAAGGCATTTGGCTACCTATGCGAAAGTAATTCAACTCCCGCCGTCTTAAGGTTTAAGACTTATAACAATATATGTTTAATATTTTTAATATCCGTGAGGTTTTAAATAGGGACAGAAGGAATCTCTTGAATTGAATCATGCGCGTCACTAATAAGATGACAAGGCATTTGGCTACCTATGCGAAAGTAATTCAACTCCCGCCGTCTTAAGGTTTAAGACTTATAACAATATATGTTTAATATTTTTAATATCCGTGAGGTTTTAAATAGGGACAGAAGGAATCTCTTGAATTGAATCATGCGCGTCACTAATAAGATGACAAGGCATTTGGCTACCTATGCGAAAGTAATTCAACTCCCGCCGTCTTAAGGTTTAAGACTTATAACAATATATGTTTAATATTTTTAATATCCGTGAGGTTTTAAATAGGGACAGAAGGAATCTCTTGAATTGAATCATGCGCGTCACTAATAAGATGACAAGGCATTTGGCTACCTATGCGAAAGTAATTCAACTCCCGCCGTCTTAAGGTTTAAGACTTATAACAATATATGTTTAATATTTTTAATATCCGTGAGGTTTTAAATAGGGACAGAAGGAATCTCTTGAATTGAATCATGCGCGTCACTAATAAGATGACAAGGCATTTGGCTACCTATGCGAAAGTAATTCAACTCCCGCCGTCTTAAGGTTTAAGACTTATAACAATATATGTTTAATATTTTTAATATCCGTGAGGTTTTAAATAGGGACAGAAGGAATCTCTTGAATTGAATCATGCGCGTCACTAATAAGATGACAAGGCATTTGGCTACCTATGCGAAAGTAATTCAACTCCCGCCGTCTTAAGGTTTAAGACTTATAACAATATATGTTTAATATTTTTAATATCCGTGAGGTTTTAAATAGGGACAGAAGGAATCTCTTGAATTGAATCATGCGCGTCACTAATAAGATGACAAGGCATTTGGCTACCTATGCGAAAGTAATTCAACTCCCGCCGTCTTAAGGTTTAAGACTTATAACAATATATGTTTAATATTTTTAATATCCGTGAGGTTTTAAATAGGGACAGAAGGAATCTCTTGAATTGAATCATGCGCGTCACTAATAAGATGACAAGGCATTTGGCTACCTATGCGAAAGTAATTCAACTCCCGCCGTCTTAAGGTTTAAGACTTATAACAATATATGTTTAATATTTTTAATATCCGTGAGGTTTTAAATAGGGACAGAAGGAATCTCTTGAATTGAATCATGCGCGTCACTAATAAGATGACAAGGCATTTGGCTACCTATGCGAAAGTAATTCAACTCCCGCCGTCTTAAGGTTTAAGACTTATAACAATATATGTTTAATATTTTTAATATCCGTGAGGTTTTAAATAGGGACAGAAGGAATCTCTTGAATTGAATCATGCGCGTCACTAATAAGATGACAAGGCATTTGGCTACCTATGCGAAAGTAATTCAACTCCCGCCGTCTTAAGGTTTAAGACTTATAACAATATATGTTTAATATTTTTAATATCCGTGAGGTTTTAAATAGGGACAGAAGGAATCTCTTGAATTGAATCATGCGCGTCACTAATAAGATGACAAGGCATTTGGCTACCTATGCGAAAGTAATTCAACTCCCGCCGTCTTAAGGTTTAAGACTTATAACAATATATGTTTAATATTTTTAATATCCGTGAGGTTTTAAATAGGGACAGAAGGAATCTCTTGAATTGAATCATGCGCGTCACTAATAAGATGACAAGGCATTTGGCTACCTATGCGAAAGTAATTCAACTCCCGCCGTCTTAAGGTTTAAGACTTATAACAATATATGTTTAATATTTTTAATATCCGTGAGGTTTTAAATAGGGACAGAAGGAATCTCTTGAATTGAATCATGCGCGTCACTAATAAGATGACAAGGCATTTGGCTACCTATGCGAAAGTAATTCAACTCCCGCCGTCTTAAGGTTTAAGACTTATAACAATATATGTTTAATATTTTTAATATCCGTGAGGTTTTAAATAGGGACAGAAGGAATCTCTTGAATTGAATCATGCGCGTCACTAATAAGATGACAAGGCATTTGGCTACCTATGCGAAAGTAATTCAACTCCCGCCGTCTTAAGGTTTAAGACTTATAACAATATATGTTTAATATTTTTAATATCCGTGAGGTTTTAAATAGGGACAGAAGGAATCTCTTGAATTGAATCATGCGCGTCACTAATAAGATGACAAGGCATTTGGCTACCTATGCGAAAGTAATTCAACTCCCGCCGTCTTAAGGTTTAAGACTTATAACAATATATGTTTAATATTTTTAATATCCGTGAGGTTTTAAATAGGGACAGAAGGAATCTCTTGAATTGAATCATGCGCGTCACTAATAAGATGACAAGGCATTTGGCTACCTATGCGAAAGTAATTCAACTCCCGCCGTCTTAAGGTTTAAGACTTATAACAATATATGTTTAATATTTTTAATATCCGTGAGGTTTTAAATAGGGACAGAAGGAATCTCTTGAATTGAATCATGCGCGTCACTAATAAGATGACAAGGCATTTGGCTACCTATGCGAAAGTAATTCAACTCCCGCCGTCTTAAGGTTTAAGACTTATAACAATATATGTTTAATATTTTTAATATCCGTGAGGTTTTAAATAGGGACAGAAGGAATCTCTTGAATTGAATCATGCGCGTCACTAATAAGATGACAAGGCATTTGGCTACCTATGCGAAAGTAATTCAACTCCCGCCGTCTTAAGGTTTAAGACTTATAACAATATATGTTTAATATTTTTAATATCCGTGAGGTTTTAAATAGGGACAGAAGGAATCTCTTGAATTGAATCATGCGCGTCACTAATAAGATGACAAGGCATTTGGCTACCTATGCGAAAGTAATTCAACTCCCGCCGTCTTAAGGTTTAAGACTTATAACAATATATGTTTAATATTTTTAATATCCGTGAGGTTTTAAATAGGGACAGAAGGAATCTCTTGAATTGAATCATGCGCGTCACTAATAAGATGACAAGGCATTTGGCTACCTATGCGAAAGTAATTCAACTCCCGCCGTCTTAAGGTTTAAGACTTATAACAATATATGTTTAATATTTTTAATATCCGTGAGGTTTTAAATAGGGACAGAAGGAATCTCTTGAATTGAATCATGCGCGTCACTAATAAGATGACAAGGCATTTGGCTACCTATGCGAAAGTAATTCAACTCCCGCCGTCTTAAGGTTTAAGACTTATAACAATATATGTTTAATATTTTTAATATCCGTGAGGTTTTAAATAGGGACAGAAGGAATCTCTTGAATTGAATCATGCGCGTCACTAATAAGATGACAAGGCATTTGGCTACCTATGCGAAAGTAATTCAACTCCCGCCGTCTTAAGGTTTAAGACTTATAACAATATATGTTTAATATTTTTAATATCCGTGAGGTTTTAAATAGGGACAGAAGGAATCTCTTGAATTGAATCATGCGCGTCACTAATAAGATGACAAGGCATTTGGCTACCTATGCGAAAGTAATTCAACTCCCGCCGTCTTAAGGTTTAAGACTTATAACAATATATGTTTAATATTTTTAATATCCGTGAGGTTTTAAATAGGGACAGAAGGAATCTCTTGAATTGAATCATGCGCGTCACTAATAAGATGACAAGGCATTTGGCTACCTATGCGAAAGTAATTCAACTCCCGCCGTCTTAAGGTTTAAGACTTATAACAATATATGTTTAATATTTTTAATATCCGTGAGGTTTTAAATAGGGACAGAAGGAATCTCTTGAATTGAATCATGCGCGTCACTAATAAGATGACAAGGCATTTGGCTACCTATGCGAAAGTAATTCAACTCCCGCCGTCTTAAGGTTTAAGACTTATAACAATATATGTTTAATATTTTTAATATCCGTGAGGTTTTAAATAGGGACAGAAGGAATCTCTTGAATTGAATCATGCGCGTCACTAATAAGATGACAAGGCATTTGGCTACCTATGCGAAAGTAATTCAACTCCCGCCGTCTTAAGGTTTAAGACTTATAACAATATATGTTTAATATTTTTAATATCCGTGAGGTTTTAAATAGGGACAGAAGGAATCTCTTGAATTGAATCATGCGCGTCACTAATAAGATGACAAGGCATTTGGCTACCTATGCGAAAGTAATTCAACTCCCGCCGTCTTAAGGTTTAAGACTTATAACAATATATGTTTAATATTTTTAATATCCGTGAGGTTTTAAATAGGGACAGAAGGAATCTCTTGAATTGAATCATGCGCGTCACTAATAAGATGACAAGGCATTTGGCTACCTATGCGAAAGTAATTCAACTCCCGCCGTCTTAAGGTTTAAGACTTATAACAATATATGTTTAATATTTTTAATATCCGTGAGGTTTTAAATAGGGACAGAAGGAATCTCTTGAATTGAATCATGCGCGTCACTAATAAGATGACAAGGCATTTGGCTACCTATGCGAAAGTAATTCAACTCCCGCCGTCTTAAGGTTTAAGACTTATAACAATATATGTTTAATATTTTTAATATCCGTGAGGTTTTAAATAGGGACAGAAGGAATCTCTTGAATTGAATCATGCGCGTCACTAATAAGATGACAAGGCATTTGGCTACCTATGCGAAAGTAATTCAACTCCCGCCGTCTTAAGGTTTAAGACTTATAACAATATATGTTTAATATTTTTAATATCCGTGAGGTTTTAAATAGGGACAGAAGGAATCTCTTGAATTGAATCATGCGCGTCACTAATAAGATGACAAGGCATTTGGCTACCTATGCGAAAGTAATTCAACTCCCGCCGTCTTAAGGTTTAAGACTTATAACAATATATGTTTAATATTTTTAATATCCGTGAGGTTTTAAATAGGGACAGAAGGAATCTCTTGAATTGAATCATGCGCGTCACTAATAAGATGACAAGGCATTTGGCTACCTATGCGAAAGTAATTCAACTCCCGCCGTCTTAAGGTTTAAGACTTATAACAATATATGTTTAATATTTTTAATATCCGTGAGGTTTTAAATAGGGACAGAAGGAATCTCTTGAATTGAATCATGCGCGTCACTAATAAGATGACAAGGCATTTGGCTACCTATGCGAAAGTAATTCAACTCCCGCCGTCTTAAGGTTTAAGACTTATAACAATATATGTTTAATATTTTTAATATCCGTGAGGTTTTAAATAGGGACAGAAGGAATCTCTTGAATTGAATCATGCGCGTCACTAATAAGATGACAAGGCATTTGGCTACCTATGCGAAAGTAATTCAACTCCCGCCGTCTTAAGGTTTAAGACTTATAACAATATATGTTTAATATTTTTAATATCCGTGAGGTTTTAAATAGGGACAGAAGGAATCTCTTGAATTGAATCATGCGCGTCACTAATAAGATGACAAGGCATTTGGCTACCTATGCGAAAGTAATTCAACTCCCGCCGTCTTAAGGTTTAAGACTTATAACAATATATGTTTAATATTTTTAATATCCGTGAGGTTTTAAATAGGGACAGAAGGAATCTCTTGAATTGAATCATGCGCGTCACTAATAAGATGACAAGGCATTTGGCTACCTATGCGAAAGTAATTCAACTCCCGCCGTCTTAAGGTTTAAGACTTATAACAATATATGTTTAATATTTTTAATATCCGTGAGGTTTTAAATAGGGACAGAAGGAATCTCTTGAATTGAATCATGCGCGTCACTAATAAGATGACAAGGCATTTGGCTACCTATGCGAAAGTAATTCAACTCCCGCCGTCTTAAGGTTTAAGACTTATAACAATATATGTTTAATATTTTTAATATCCGTGAGGTTTTAAATAGGGACAGAAGGAATCTCTTGAATTGAATCATGCGCGTCACTAATAAGATGACAAGGCATTTGGCTACCTATGCGAAAGTAATTCAACTCCCGCCGTCTTAAGGTTTAAGACTTATAACAATATATGTTTAATATTTTTAATATCCGTGAGGTTTTAAATAGGGACAGAAGGAATCTCTTGAATTGAATCATGCGCGTCACTAATAAGATGACAAGGCATTTGGCTACCTATGCGAAAGTAATTCAACTCCCGCCGTCTTAAGGTTTAAGACTTATAACAATATATGTTTAATATTTTTAATATCCGTGAGGTTTTAAATAGGGACAGAAGGAATCTCTTGAATTGAATCATGCGCGTCACTAATAAGATGACAAGGCATTTGGCTACCTATGCGAAAGTAATTCAACTCCCGCCGTCTTAAGGTTTAAGACTTATAACAATATATGTTTAATATTTTTAATATCCGTGAGGTTTTAAATAGGGACAGAAGGAATCTCTTGAATTGAATCATGCGCGTCACTAATAAGATGACAAGGCATTTGGCTACCTATGCGAAAGTAATTCAACTCCCGCCGTCTTAAGGTTTAAGACTTATAACAATATATGTTTAATATTTTTAATATCCGTGAGGTTTTAAATAGGGACAGAAGGAATCTCTTGAATTGAATCATGCGCGTCACTAATAAGATGACAAGGCATTTGGCTACCTATGCGAAAGTAATTCAACTCCCGCCGTCTTAAGGTTTAAGACTTATAACAATATATGTTTAATATTTTTAATATCCGTGAGGTTTTAAATAGGGACAGAAGGAATCTCTTGAATTGAATCATGCGCGTCACTAATAAGATGACAAGGCATTTGGCTACCTATGCGAAAGTAATTCAACTCCCGCCGTCTTAAGGTTTAAGACTTATAACAATATATGTTTAATATTTTTAATATCCGTGAGGTTTTAAATAGGGACAGAAGGAATCTCTTGAATTGAATCATGCGCGTCACTAATAAGATGACAAGGCATTTGGCTACCTATGCGAAAGTAATTCAACTCCCGCCGTCTTAAGGTTTAAGACTTATAACAATATATGTTTAATATTTTTAATATCCGTGAGGTTTTAAATAGGGACAGAAGGAATCTCTTGAATTGAATCATGCGCGTCACTAATAAGATGACAAGGCATTTGGCTACCTATGCGAAAGTAATTCAACTCCCGCCGTCTTAAGGTTTAAGACTTATAACAATATATGTTTAATATTTTTAATATCCGTGAGGTTTTAAATAGGGACAGAAGGAATCTCTTGAATTGAATCATGCGCGTCACTAATAAGATGACAAGGCATTTGGCTACCTATGCGAAAGTAATTCAACTCCCGCCGTCTTAAGGTTTAAGACTTATAACAATATATGTTTAATATTTTTAATATCCGTGAGGTTTTAAATAGGGACAGAAGGAATCTCTTGAATTGAATCATGCGCGTCACTAATAAGATGACAAGGCATTTGGCTACCTATGCGAAAGTAATTCAACTCCCGCCGTCTTAAGGTTTAAGACTTATAACAATATATGTTTAATATTTTTAATATCCGTGAGGTTTTAAATAGGGACAGAAGGAATCTCTTGAATTGAATCATGCGCGTCACTAATAAGATGACAAGGCATTTGGCTACCTATGCGAAAGTAATTCAACTCCCGCCGTCTTAAGGTTTAAGACTTATAACAATATATGTTTAATATTTTTAATATCCGTGAGGTTTTAAATAGGGACAGAAGGAATCTCTTGAATTGAATCATGCGCGTCACTAATAAGATGACAAGGCATTTGGCTACCTATGCGAAAGTAATTCAACTCCCGCCGTCTTAAGGTTTAAGACTTATAACAATATATGTTTAATATTTTTAATATCCGTGAGGTTTTAAATAGGGACAGAAGGAATCTCTTGAATTGAATCATGCGCGTCACTAATAAGATGACAAGGCATTTGGCTACCTATGCGAAAGTAATTCAACTCCCGCCGTCTTAAGGTTTAAGACTTATAACAATATATGTTTAATATTTTTAATATCCGTGAGGTTTTAAATAGGGACAGAAGGAATCTCTTGAATTGAATCATGCGCGTCACTAATAAGATGACAAGGCATTTGGCTACCTATGCGAAAGTAATTCAACTCCCGCCGTCTTAAGGTTTAAGACTTATAACAATATATGTTTAATATTTTTAATATCCGTGAGGTTTTAAATAGGGACAGAAGGAATCTCTTGAATTGAATCATGCGCGTCACTAATAAGATGACAAGGCATTTGGCTACCTATGCGAAAGTAATTCAACTCCCGCCGTCTTAAGGTTTAAGACTTATAACAATATATGTTTAATATTTTTAATATCCGTGAGGTTTTAAATAGGGACAGAAGGAATCTCTTGAATTGAATCATGCGCGTCACTAATAAGATGACAAGGCATTTGGCTACCTATGCGAAAGTAATTCAACTCCCGCCGTCTTAAGGTTTAAGACTTATAACAATATATGTTTAATATTTTTAATATCCGTGAGGTTTTAAATAGGGACAGAAGGAATCTCTTGAATTGAATCATGCGCGTCACTAATAAGATGACAAGGCATTTGGCTACCTATGCGAAAGTAATTCAACTCCCGCCGTCTTAAGGTTTAAGACTTATAACAATATATGTTTAATATTTTTAATATCCGTGAGGTTTTAAATAGGGACAGAAGGAATCTCTTGAATTGAATCATGCGCGTCACTAATAAGATGACAAGGCATTTGGCTACCTATGCGAAAGTAATTCAACTCCCGCCGTCTTAAGGTTTAAGACTTATAACAATATATGTTTAATATTTTTAATATCCGTGAGGTTTTAATAGGGACAGAAGGAATCTCTTGAATTGAATCATGCGCGTCACTAATAAGATGACAAGGCATTTGGCTACCTATGCGAAAGTAATTCAACTCCCGCCGTCTTAAGGTTTAAGACTTATAACAATATATGTTTAATATTTTTAATATCCGTGAGGTTTTAAATAGGGACAGAAGGAATCTCTTGAATGTAATCATGCGCGTCACTAATAAGATGACAAGGCATTTGGCTACCTATGCGAAAGTAATTCAACTCCCGCCGTCTTAAGGTTTAAGACTTATAACAATATATGTTTAATATTTTTAATATCCGTGAGGTTTTAAATAGGAGCAGAAGGAATCTCTTGAATTGAATCATGCGCGTCACTAATAAGATGACAAGGCATTTGGCTACCTATGCGAAAGTAATTCAACTCCCGCCGTCTTAAGGTTTAAGACTTATAACAATATATGTTTAATATTTTTAATATCCGTGAGGTTTTAAATAGGGACAGAAGGAATCTCTTGAATTGAATCATGCGCGTCACTAATAAGATGACAAGGCATTTGGCTACCTATGCGAAAGTAATTCAACTCCCGCCGTCTTAAGGTTTAAGACTTATAACAATATATGTTTAATATTTTTAATATCCGTGAGGTTTTAAATAGGGACAGAAGGAATCTCTTGAATTGAATCATGCGCGTCACTAATAAGATGACAAGGCATTTGGCTACCTATGCGAAAGTAATTCAACTCCCGCCGTCTTAAGGTTTAAGACTTATAACAATATATGTTTAATATTTTTAATATCCGTGAGGTTTTAAATAGGGACAGAAGGAATCTCTTGAATTGAATCATGCGCGTCACTAATAAGATGACAAGGCATTTGGCTACCTATGCGAAAGTAATTCAACTCCCGCCGTCTTAAGGTTTAAGACTTATAACAATATATGTTTAATATTTTTAATATCCGTGAGGTTTTAAATAGGGACAGAAGGAATCTCTTGAATTGAATCATGCGCGTCACTAATAAGATGACAAGGCATTTGGCTACCTATGCGAAAGTAATTCAACTCCCGCCGTCTTAAGGTTAAGACTTATAACAATATATGTTTAATATTTTTAATATCCGTGAGGTTTTAAATAGGGACAGAAGGAATCTCTTGAATTGAATCATGCGCGTCACTAATAAGATGACGGGCATTTGGCTACCTATGCGAAAGTAATTCAACTCCCGCCGTCTTAAGGTTTAAGACTTATAACAATATATGTTTAATATTTTTAATATCCGTGAGGTTTTAAATAGGGACAGAAGGAATCTCTTGAATTGAATCATGCGCGTCACTAATAAGATGACAACAAATTTGGCTACCTATGCGAAAGTAATTCAACTCCCGCCGTCTTAAGGTTTAAGACTTATAACAATATATGTTTAATATTTTTAATATCCGTGAGGTTTTAAATAGGGACAGAAGGAATCTCTTGAATTGAATCATGCGCGTCACTAATAAGATGACAAGGCATTTGGCTACCTATGCGAAAGTAATTCAACTCCCGCCGTCTTAAGGTTTAAGACTTATAACAATATATGTTTAATATTTTTAATATCCGTGAGGTTTTAAATAGGGACAGAAGGAATCTCTTGAATTGAATCATGCGCGTCACTAATAAGATGACAAGGCATTTGGCTACCTATGCGAAAGTAATTCAACTCCCGCCGTCTTAAGGTTTAAGACTTATAACAATATATGTTTAATATTTTTAATATCCGTGAGGTTTTAAATAGGGACAGAAGGAATCTCTTGAATTGAATCATGCGCGTCACTAATAAGATGACAAGGCATTTGGCTACCTATGCGAAAGTAATTCAACTCCCGCCGTCTTAAGGTTTAAGACTTATAACAATATATGTTTAATATTTTTAATATCCGTGAGGTTTTAAATAGGGACAGAAGGAATCTCTTGAATTGAATCATGCGCGTCACTAATAAGATGACAAGGCATTTGGCTACCTATGCGAAAGTAATTCAACTCCCGCCGTCTTAAGGTTTAAGACTTATAACAATATATGTTTAATATTTTTAATATCCGTGAGGTTTTAAATAGGGACAGAAGGAATCTCTTGAATTGAATCATGCGCGTCACTAATAAGATGACAAGGCATTTGGCTACCTATGCGAAAGTAATTCAACTCCCGCCGTCTTAAGGTTTAAGACTTATAACAATATATGTTTAATATTTTTAATATCCGTGAGGTTTTAAATAGGGACAGAAGGAATCTCTTGAATTGAATCATGCGCGTCACTAATAAGATGACAAGGCATTTGGCTACCTATGCGAAAGTAATTCAACTCCCGCCGTCTTAAGGTTTAAGACTTATAACAATATATGTTTAATATTTTTAATATCCGTGAGGTTTTAAATAGGGACAGAAGGAATCTCTTGAATTGAATCATGCGCGTCACTAATAAGATGACAAGGCATTTGGCTACCTATGCGAAAGTAATTCAACTCCCGCCGTCTTAAGGTTTAAGACTTATAACAATATATGTTTAATATTTTTAATATCCGTGAGGTTTTAAATAGGGACAGAAGGAATCTCTTGAATTGAATCATGCGCGTCACTAATAAGATGACAAGGCATTTGGCTACCTATGCGAAAGTAATTCAACTCCCGCCGTCTTAAGGTTTAAGACTTATAACAATATATGTTTAATATTTTTAATATCCGTGAGGTTTTAAATAGGGACAGAAGGAATCTCTTGAATTGAATCATGCGCGTCACTAATAAGATGACAAGGCATTTGGCTACCTATGCGAAAGTAATTCAACTCCCGCCGTCTTAAGGTTTAAGACTTATAACAATATATGTTTAATATTTTTAATATCCGTGAGGTTTTAAATAGGGACAGAAGGAATCTCTTGAATTGAATCATGCGCGTCACTAATAAGATGACAAGGCATTTGGCTACCTATGCGAAAGTAATTCAACTCCCGCCGTCTTAAGGTTTAAGACTTATAACAATATATGTTTAATATTTTTAATATCCGTGAGGTTTTAAATAGGGACAGAAGGAATCTCTTGAATTGAATCATGCGCGTCACTAATAAGATGACGGCATTTGGCTACCTATGCGAAAGTAATTCAACTCCCGCCGTCTTAAGGTTTAAGACTTATAACAATATATGTTTAATATTTTTAATATCCGTGAGGTTTTAAATAGGGACAGAAGGAATCTCTTGAATTGAATCATGCGCGTCACTAATAAGATGACAAGGCATTTGGCTACCTATGCGAAAGTAATTCAACTCCCGCCGTCTTAAGGTTTAAGACTTATAACAATATATGTTTAATATTTTTAATATCCGTGAGGTTTTAAATAGGGACAGAAGGAATCTCTTGAATTGAATCATGCGCGTCACTAATAAGATGACAAGGCATTTGGCTACCTATGCGAAAGTAATTCAACTCCCGCCGTCTTAAGGTTTAAGACTTATAACAATATATGTTTAATATTTTTAATATCCGTGAGGTTTTAAATAGGGACAGAAGGAATCTCTTGAATTGAATCATGCGCGTCACTAATAAGATGACAAGGCATTTGGCTACCTATGCGAAAGTAATTCAACTCCCGCCGTCTTAAGGTTTAAGACTTATAACAATATATGTTTAATATTTTTAATATCCGTGAGGTTTTAAATAGGGACAGAAGGAATCTCTTGAATTGAATCATGCGCGTCACTAATAAGATGACAAGGCATTTGGCTACCTATGCGAAAGTAATTCAACTCCCGCCGTCTTAAGGTTTAAGACTTATAACAATATATGTTTAATATTTTTAATATCCGTGAGGTTTTAAATAGGGACAGAAGGAATCTCTTGAATTGAATCATGCGCGTCACTAATAAGATGACAAGGCATTTGGCTACCTATGCGAAAGTAATTCAACTCCCGCCGTCTTAAGGTTTAAGACTTATAACAATATATGTTTAATATTTTTAATATCCGTGAGGTTTTAAATAGGGACAGAAGGAATCTCTTGAATTGAATCATGCGCGTCACTAATAAGATGACAAGGCATTTGGCTACCTATGCGAAAGTAATTCAACTCCCGCCGTCTTAAGGTTTAAGACTTATAACAATATATGTTTAATATTTTTAATATCCGTGAGGTTTTAAATAGGGACAGAAGGAATCTCTTGAATTGAATCATGCGCGTCACTAATAAGATGACAAGGCATTTGGCTACCTATGCGAAAGTAATTCAACTCCCGCCGTCTTAAGGTTTAGACTTATAACAATATATGTTTAATATTTTTAATATCCGTGAGGTTTTAAATAGGGACAGAAGGAATCTCTTGAATTGAATCATGCGCGTCACTAATAAGATGACAAGGCATTTGGCTACCTATGCGAAAGTAATTCAACTCCCGCCGTCTTAAGGTTTAAGACTTATAACAATATATGTTTAATATTTTTAATATCCGTGAGGTTTTAAATAGGGACAGAAGGAATCTCTTGAATTGAATCATGCGCGTCACTAATAAGATGACAAGGCATTTGGCTACCTATGCGAAAGTAATTCAACTCCCGCCGTCTTAAGGTTTAAGACTTATAACAATATATGTTTAATATTTTTAATATCCGTGAGGTTTTAAATAGGGACAGAAGGAATCTCTTGAATTGAATCATGCGCGTCACTAATAAGATGACAAGGCATTTGGCTACCTATGCGAAAGTAATTCAACTCCCGCCGTCTTAAGGTTTAAGACTTATAACAATATATGTTTAATATTTTTAATATCCGTGAGGTTTTAAATAGGGACAGAAGGAATCTCTTGAATTGAATCATGCGCGTCACTAATAAGATGACAAGGCATTTGGCTACCTATGCGAAAGTAATTCAACTCCCGCCGTCTTAAGGTTTAAGACTTATAACAATATATGTTTAATATTTTTAATATCCGTAAGGTTTTAAATAGGGACAGAAGGAATCTCTTGAATTGAATCATGCGCGTCACTAATAAGATGACAAGGCATTTGGCTACCTATGCGAAAGTAATTCAACTCCCGCCGTCTTAAGGTTTAAGACTTATAACAATATATGTTTAATATTTTTAATATCCGTGAGGTTTTAAATAGGGACAGAAGGAATCTCTTGAATTGAATCATGCGCGTCACTAATAAGATGACAAGGCATTTGGCTACCTATGCGAAAGTAATTCAACTCCCGCCGTCTTAAGGTTTAAGACTTATAACAATATATGTTTAATATTTTTAATATCCGTGAGGTTTTAAATAGGGACAGAAGGAATCTCTTGAATTGAATCATGCGCGTCACTAATAAGATGACAAGGCATTTGGCTACCTATGCGAAAGTAATTCAACTCCCGCCGTCTTAAGGTTTAAGACTTATAACAATATATGTTTAATATTTTTAATATCCGTGAGGTTTTAAATAGGGACAGAAGGAATCTCTTGAATTGAATCATGCGCGTCACTAATAAGATGACAAGGCATTTGGCTACCTATGCGAAAGTAATTCAACTCCCGCCGTCTTAAGGTTTAAGACTTATAACAATATATGTTTAATATTTTTAATATCCGTGAGGTTTTAAATAGGGACAGAAGGAATCTCTTGAATTGAATCATGCGCGTCACTAATAAGATGACAAGGCATTGGCTACCTATGCGAAAGTAATTCAACTCCCGCCGTCTTAAGGTTTAAGACTTATAACAATATATGTTTAATATTTTTAATATCCGTGAGGTTTTAAATAGGGACAGAAGGAATCTCTTGAATTGAATCATGCGCGTCACTAATAAGATGACAAGGCATTTGGCTACCTATGCGAAAGTAATTCAACTCCCGCCGTCTTAAGGTTTAAGACTTATAACAATATATGTTTAATATTTTTAATATCCGTGAGGTTTTAAATAGGGACATGAAAGTCTAGTGTGTTTAACGTGAGCACCTGCCACGATGGCTCAATCTCACGGCCCCCTTGGGCATGGGATATGAAACGATGCGTCAATCAGCGCCCCTTTGGAACCATGTTCCGCCGGATACCGACACTCAAGCCAGTCTGTTCTAGTCATGGCTTATATCCTCGGTTAAGGATGGAGGCCTATCTAAACCTCTTCCGGTCTATGGGATCCCGGCACCCGGTCGTATAACGCAACTCCACGTCGAACCCGAAGGCTCTACCCGCATTCAGGTGTTAAACCACAGCCACCACGTAGCTCCCTAAGGGGCCTCAACCATAGCCAGGTCGGAACAAGTTCCGTGGGCTCTGGCTCCCGTGGTACCAGAAATTAGCAGCCTCCGGTCAGGCGTCGTGCCACGAAGGACACTACCAATTTTGACTCCAGAACAGTCGACGGGTTGGTGACCCAATATTTGCATAGCTGCCTGGAATAGCATTATGAAATGGCCGAAGCCGAGTCATAAGATGGAACAGTCTTATCCACCATTCTCATTGGCATGGCTTTCTCACTGTGAGGAGGTGAGGACTATTCCTTCCTCAACCGCAACTTGCGGCATTTGCTGCTGGTCAATGACCAGACCGTTGGAAGACGGCCAGCTATGTTCCTAACAATCCCTAAGGACTTGTGACATGTGGGAGTTGAGCATCATCTCCGTAGTTGCTCATCACCCGTGGTACCAGAAAAGTTCTCTGGTCAGGTTCGTGCAAGCACTCCCAGTTTCAGCTACCATGAAGCTCGGGGACCAGTCACCCCGGCGGTGAGCAAAAACGCGCCGAGCCCCAACAACACCTATTTACTCGATCCTGATTCACACACCATTCACCCCCTAACAGCCCTCGGCATCCACAAATCAACGTCTGCGACGACTTCTGAAAACGGCTCTCGCAAACACATTCAACCTATCAACCCTATCGCTAGTGAAGAGCTCTTCACTAAAGTCAAAGTCCCCCCCGGCCTGAATCACCCCCAACCCACCCAGATCACGAAGATCATCATTAAGAACACATGATCACTCACAAAGAACATGCTTCCAGATCTCGCCTCCCGAGCCACACTGGCATTCCGGACTGTCTGCCAGGTGCCGACTATGCAACCATCCATTCAGCGATCCATGGCCAGTCAACAGGAACCCGGCACTGAGGTTGAAACCAAAGTCCGGTCGGTTGGCAACAAACGAGACATCTGGAATGAACCCGTAAGTGACCCGCCCATTCTCACATCCGTCCCACCGAACTTGCCAGTCCGATAGGACACGTTCGCGCAACATATCCTTCCATTCACTGGGCCTCGAACTCTCCACGGTCCCTTCCAACACTTCACGATACAACCATTCGCTCTCCAGCAATGGCCGCCCTTCTTGAGCTTGTAGCTTACGGCTCTACGCCGTATCTCCAAGTCAAGGGATACTGCTCCAAACAGCACTTGCAATGCCTCCGTAGAGACAGTGCGACACACAGGCATACTCCCCAACAATATAACACGCTGCACACTGCAAACTTTCGCTCTGCCAGCAACAGTCGAGGTTATCTCACTCCATATTGGTGACCCATTTGCTGCGCAAGCAACAAATAAGCCACTGTATATGGTGCGGACAGCTCTCCTGCTGAGACCCCACTCATTTCTCAAAACTCGGCGCAATTTCCCAACCGCACCGACCAACCGGTTCTTCAGACTGGCAAGGTGAGGCGTGAAGCATAACCGTTCCCCAACGGTCACACCCAGGTATTTCACCTGTTTCACGTACCTTATGCTGGAGCCATCGATCCTGACAGTCGGAGGCCTAATGCCCCCGGGACCTCGACTGGACAAGATGCCTTTCAGCAACATTGTCACAGT
This sequence comes from Drosophila bipectinata, assembly GCF_030179905.1. Classification (NCBI taxonomy): domain Eukaryota; kingdom Metazoa; phylum Arthropoda; class Insecta; order Diptera; family Drosophilidae; genus Drosophila; species Drosophila bipectinata. The sequence goes on along the minus strand of NW_027222839.1, from coordinate 3,454 downwards.
CTTGTCTAGTGCCAGACCGACACCCACACTGCTGCCCCACTGGCTAACAATGCGCAAGCACTCTGCGGCGCTTGCCTCAATCCTCGAACGCGACTGGCCCTCAATCAAGATAAGCAAGTCGTCCGCATACGCACAACACTTGCATACCTGCTCGAGCTGCCGCAGTAGGGGATCCATCATGAGGTTCCATATAAATGGTCCACAGATGGAACCCTGTGGACAACCACGAGCCACATCAATACTCACTGTCTCATTCCCCCCCATCGCACATGCCCTACGTCCCGAGAAATAACCCTTCCAAAGAGCTACGTCCCGGCACCCACTCTCATTCAACCTCTCAATCACCTAGCCCAACTTAGGTAATCAAAAGCCCCTTCAAGTCAACAAACACACCGAGAACGTACTTGGAGCTGCTGGATCTCACACAGTCCTTAACATACATCCAAGCGTCCTCCACACTCTTTCCCTCCGGACGCCAAACTGCCTATCAGACATCTGGCTCCCCACACTCTCCTGCAGCCGTTCCACCAGCACTCGCTCCAGAACTTTTGCAAGAACTGGAACAAGGCTGATGCCCCGAAAGGATCGCGGATTGCTCCGGACCCTATCGGGTGACTTAAGGAGCACACTCACCCTTGTGCGTTTCCACGCACTTGGAAAGACACCCTCACTCACACACTTGGCATACAATTCATACAAGTAGTCCGGAATCGCCTTCCAGACACTTCTACAAATCTCAGCTGTAAACCCATCCATACCGGAGCTTTCCCCGAGCGAAGCTTGGTGAAACCCACTCAAGCTTGCTAGCCATGAGGGGATCGGCAACACCCACTCTATTAGGCACTGAGTGCTGGGAAAGAATTCGGACAACAAGTGTTCCACACACTCCTTCCAGGTTGTAAGCACTTGGCCTCCAACCTGTAGGGCACACACCCCCTTGTCCCTATTCCTGTTACCATCCTGCAGAATTTTGTACACACGACCCCAGGGATCGTACTTATTTCGTTCTACAAAAGTGCACCTCATCCTCTTTTACCCTAATCAAATTATACTTATACTCGTTTGTCCGAGTATGGAACTGATCCCTGAGCTGGGCCAAGCCTTCCGCATTGGACCTTCTGGCCCTTTGGAATCTCTTCCGCAGAGACCGGAGGGACCGTTGCTGGGCCTTCAAATCACGCGTCCACCACTTAACACGCGTGCGAGACACCTTTCGGTGCCTTGCAAACATGCTATCATTCGCACCAGTCACCCACTCTGTCACACATGCAACTTGCTCATCCACATTCATAGCACAGAAGGTGCTAAACGGGACTTGCGTCGCCGCTTCTCTCACATAATGCCCATGAAGGGCCCAATTCGCTCCACGAAAGCACCACCCATTAACCACCACATTCGCATCCAGGGCCATGTTATGGGTCACCACAATCTCTATCGGATTATGATCACTCACACCCTGACCCCCCAACACACTCCATTGAAAGGCATGCATTCTCATTGCGGACTCATTCACAAGAGTAACATCGATGTCACTCGTCCCCCTCGGACCGTCGAATGTGTACCACTCACTCGGCTCGTTGACAACCTGCACCTCTTGGGTAATCACCCATTCGGCCAGCGTCTCACCCCGCGCGTAGTTTTGATATCCAGGTGTGTGCCTGGACATCTTACTAAACCACAGGGGGGACGACGCGTTCGCGTCAAGACCTAGGATGACAGGATTGCTACTCACCTGTAGTAGTACCGCATCCATGTACTGAAGGTACGGATTTATATCCTCGGAAAACTTGCAATACACACTGACAACGAACAACCTGCCAAAATTCCCTTCTAACCCCACACATACACCCCAATCGTAGAGCTCACCAAGGTGCACGCCACGTGGTGGGCATTCACAACGACTGCGGCATGGCGCCTGCTGTCAGGAAATCCCGCATTTCTGCGGGCAAACATGCACACCGCGATAGCGGCTGTATGGTTCCTGCAACAGAGCCACGACGCAGCCCCTCTCACACATTAACTGCCCACTTCGCACATAACAGCGTACGAGTTCTGACAATTAATTGTAGGAACCGAGCCACGTTAGTGTCTAGCATTCACCCTGGCCAAAACTGCGCTATAAATCGGACAACTCGCCGAGAGCATATTATGCCCCGACGGCAACCCCTTGAAGCGGCAGTTTCGGCAGTCCACCGGATTGGTGCACTTCGCCGCTACATGACCCCCAGTGCCGCATTGGCGGCACACACTCACCTGGATCCTGCAATCCTGGACCTTGTGGTCAAAGCCGACGCAGCGATGGCAGGCATACGTACGGACCTGGGACCGGCAACGGAAGCTGAACCACTTGATGTACACCCTCCCGGTGTCCAACGCGGCCAGTGCCTTCTCGCTGACCTCCAGAGTCACGTTCGTCGTGCCTCCATCAGCTGCGGACCACGGCTTTGATGCTAAGTGCACCGACTTCTTGAAGTCTGCCACGGTCATCTCCTCCTTCAGATTGTTCCGCCACAGCTCCTCCATGAAGTCCTCCGGGGTGACTGCAGTGTCCGACATCTAAGACCGTCAAGCGGGCTTAACGGCCTGGTTGCGCTCCACGCTCAACCCGACTTCGGCGAATTTCTTTGAGGCGGCCACCTTCGACACGCCTCCGATGCCGAAGCCGTGCGGATGATGGCACCGCCACGCTTCAGCTCCCGCACTTCGTGGACGCGAACTCCAAGGGCTGGAGCCACTTCCTTCCTCACCTTGTCGGCGATTTGCCGGCTCGACAGCTCCGGATCCGCACCCTTCACCACACAGGACCAGGTCTCCCGCACCTTGGTACGGGGGACTGGCACCGGGGCTATTGGGGGGCCGGGCTGCGCAGCGACGGCGTAGGGCGACGGTCCAGGCATCGAGGACGGCGATGGCATGGTGGCCCGAGTCTCCAACTCGGCCACCGAAGCATGAGAGCCACGACAAGTTCATCGTACCGGCTCATCACAGCCGATACGGCTTTGACATCGCCGTCGATGAGGGCGCTCCGGACGGCTCGTTGGGTGGCGGAGAGCTCCGCCAACACAGCTCCACTTCCAGCGGCGACAGCGGCGCGAGCGTTGGCCTGCTCAACGGCGGCGGGGGGGGCCAAGTAGGTCCCGGCGGCAGTAATGGCGGCAGCAGGAGCGACGGCAGTGCGGGCGGCAGTGCGAGCGGCGACGGTAGTGCGGGCGGGCGGCGACGGTGGCTGCAACAGGGGCGGCGGTGGTGGCTGGAACGACGGCAGCGGGGTGGACCTCCAGTCCTGCGGCGTTAAGTCCTCCCGGGCACGAGGCGGCCATCTCCGGCGAAGGCTTCATGGGCGTCAATCTGGCGTCCACGCGCTGCACCGTCTCACCCAGCTCCTGCTCGATAGAGACGGCACGCAGCTTGTTTGCATGTGAGGGGGCTTCGCCCACCTCATCCGCTCCGCTGC
>NW_027222838.1:0-39994 GCF_030179905.1 Drosophila bipectinata | reverse complement strand
TTGAATACTTTCGCATAGGTAAGCCAAATGCCTGTCATCTTATTAGTGACGCGCATGATTCAATTCAAGAGATTCCTTCTGTCCCATTTCAAACCTCACGGATATTCAAAATATTAAACATATATTGTTATAAGTCTTAAACCTTAAGACGGCGGGAGTTGAATTACTTTCGCATAGGTAGCCAAATGCCTTGTCATCTTATTAGTGACGCGCATGATTCAATTCAAGAGATTCCTTCTGTCCCTATTTAAAACCTCACGGATATTAAAAATATTAAACATATATTGTTATAAGTCTTAAACCTTAAGACGGCGGGAGTTGAATTACTTTCGCATAGGTAGCCAAATGCCTTGTCATCTTATTAGTGACGCGCATGATTCAATTCAAGAGATTCCTTCTGTCCCTATTTAAAACCTCACGCATATTAAAAATATTAAACATATATTGTTATAAGTATTAAACCTTAAGACGCGGGGAGTTGAATTGCTTTCGCATAGGTATCCAAATGCCTTGTCATATTATTAGTGACGCGCATGATTCAATTCAAGAGATTCCTTCTGTCCCTATTTAAAACCTCACGGATATTAAATATTAACATATATTTTATAAGTCTTAAACTTAAGACGGCGGGAGTTGAATTACTTTCGCATAGGTAGCCAAATGCCTTGTCATCTTATTAGTGACGCGCATGATTCAATCTATGAGATTCCTTCTGTCCCTATTTAAACCTCACGGATATTAAAATATTAAACATATATTGTTATAAGTCTTAAACCTTAAGACGGCGGGAGTTGAATTACTTTCGCATAGGTAGCCAAATGCCTTGTCATCTTATTAGTGACGCGCATGATTCATTCAAGAGATTCCTTCTGTCCCTATTTAAAACCTCACGGATATTAAAAATATTAAACATATATTGTTATAAGTCTTAAACCTTAAGACGGCGGGAGTTGAATTACTTTCGCATAGGTAGCCAAATGCCTTGTCATCTTATTAGTGACGCGCATGATTCAATTCAAGAGATTCCTTCTGTCCCTATTTAAAACCTCACGGATATTAAAAATATTAAACATATATTGTTATAAGTCTTAAACCTTAAGACGGCGGGAGTTGAATTACTTTCGCATAGGTAGCCAAATGCCTTGTCATCTTATTAGTGACGCGCATGATTCAATTCAAGAGATTCCTTCTGTCCCTATTTAAAACCTCACGGATATTAAAAATATTAAACATATATTGTTATAAGTCTTAAACTTAAGACGGCGGGAGTTGAATTACTTTCGCATAGGTAGCCAAATGCCTTGTCATCTTATTAGTGACGCGCATGATTCAATTCAAGAGATTCCTTCTGTCCCTATTTAAAACCTCACGGATACTAAAGATATTAAACATATATTGTTATAAGTCTTAAACCTTAAGACGGCGGGAGTTGAATTACTTTCGCATAGGTAGCCAAATGCCTTGTCATCTTATTAGTGACGCGCATGATTCAATTCAAGAGATTCCTTCTGTCCCTATTTAAAACCTCACGGATATTAAAAATATTAAACATATATTGTTATAAGTCTTAAACCTTAAGACGGCGGGAGTTGAATTACTTTCGCATAGGTAGCCAAATGCCTTGTCATCTTATTAGTGACGCGCATGATTCAATTCAAGAGATTCCTTCTGTCCCTATTTAAAACCTCACGGATATTAAAAATATTAAACATATATTGTTATAAGTCTTAAACCTTAAGACGGCGGGAGTTGAATTACTTTCGCATAGGTAGCCAAATGCCTTGTCATCTTATTAGTGACGCGCATGATTCAATTCAAGAGATTCCTTCTGTCCCTATTTAAAACCTCACGGATATTAAAAATATTAAACATATATTGTTATAAGTCTTAAACCTTAAGACGGCGGGAGTTGAATTACTTTCGCATAGGTAGCCAAATGCCTTGTCATCTTATTAGTGACGCGCATGATTCAATTCAAGAGATTCCTCTGTCCCTATTTAAAACCTCACGGATATTAAAAATATTAAACATATATTGTTATAAGTCTTAAACCTTAAGACGGCGGGAGTTGAATTACTTTCGCATAGGTAGCCAAATGCCTTGTCATCTTATTAGTGACGCGCATGATTCAATTCAAGAGATTCCTTCTGTCCCTATTTAAAACCTCACGGATATTAAAAATATTAAACATATATTGTTATAAGTCTTAAACCTTAAGACGGCGGGAGTTGAATTACTTTCGCATAGGTAGCCAAATGCCTTGTCATCTTATTAGTGACGCGCATGATTCAATTCAAGAGATTCCTTCTGTCCCTATTTAAAACCTCACGGATATTAAAAATATTAAACATATATTGTTATAAGTCTTAAACCTTAAGACGGCGGGAGTTGAATTACTTTCGCATAGGTAGCCAAATGCCTTGTCATCTTATTAGTGACGCGCATGATTCAATTCAAGAGATTCCTTCTGTCCCTATTTAAAACTCACGGATATTAAAAATATTAAACATATATTGTTATAAGTCTTAAACCTTAAGACGGCGGGAGTTGAATTACTTTCGCATAGGTAGCCAAATGCCTTGTCATCTTATTAGTGACGCGCATGATTCAATTCAAGAGATTCCTTCTGTCCCTATTTAAAACCTCACGGATATTAAAATATTAAACATATATTGTTATAAGTCTTAAACCTTAAGACGGCGGGAGTTGAATTACTTTCGCATAGGTAGCCAAATGCCTTGTCATCTTATTAGTGACGCGCATGATTCAATTCAGAGGATTCCTTCTGTCCCTATTTAAAACCTCACGGATATTAAAACTATTAAACATATATTGTTATAAGTCTTAACCCTTAAGACGGAGGAGTTGAATTACTTTCGCATAGGTAGCCAAATGCCTTGTCATCTTATTAGTGACGCGCATGATTCAATTCAAGAGATTCCTTCTGTCCCTATTTAAAACCTCACGGATATTAAAAATATTAAACATATATTGTTATAAGTCTTAAACCTTAAGACGGCGGGAGTTGAATTACTTTCGCATAGGTAGCCAAATGCCTTGTCATCTTATTAGTGACGCGCATGATTCAATTCAAGAGATTCCTTCTGTCCCTATTTAAACCCTCACGGATATTAAAAATATTAAACATATATTGTTATAAGTCTTAAACCTTAAGACGGCGGGAGTTGAATTACTTTCGCATAGGTAGCCAAATGCCTTGTCATCTTATTAGTGACGCGCATGATTCAATTCAAGAGATTCCTTCTGTCCCTATTTAAAACCTCACGGATATTAAAAATATTAAACATATATTGTTATAAGTCTTAAACCTTAAGACGGCGGGAGTTGAATTACTTTCGCATAGGTAGCCAAATGCCTTGTCATCTTATTAGTGACGCGCATGATTCAATTCAAGAGATTCCTTCTGTCCCTATTTAAAAACTCACGGATATTAAAAATATTAAACATATATTGTTATAAGTCTTAAACCTTAAGACGGCGGGAGTTGAATTACTTTCGCATAGGTAGCCAAATGCCTTGTCATCTTATTAGTGACGCGCATGATTCAATTCAAGAGATTCCTTCTGTCCCTATTTAAACCCTCACGGATATTAAAAATATTAAACATATATTGTTATAAGTCTTAAACCTTAAGACGGCGGGAGTTGAATTACTTTCGCATAGGTAGCCAAATGCCTTGTCATCTTATTAGTGACGCGCATGATTCAATTCAAGAGATTCCTTCTGTCCCTATTTAAAACCTCACGGATATTAAAAATATTAAACATATATTGTTATAAGTCTTAAACCTTAAGACGGCGGGAGTTGAATTACTTTCGCATAGGTAGCCAAATGCCTTGTCATCTTATTAGTGACGCGCATGATTCAATTCAAGAGATTCCTTCTGTCCCTATTTAAAACCTCACGGATATTAAAAATATTAAACATATATTGTTATAAGTCTTAAACCTTAAGACGGCGGGAGTTGAATTACTTTCGCATAGGTAGCCAAATGCCTTGTCATCTTATTAGTGACGCGCATGATTCAATTCAAGAGATTCCTTCTGTCCCTATTTAAAACCTCACGGATATTAAAAATATTAAACATATATTGTTATAAGTCTTAAACCTTAAGACGGCGGGAGTTGAATTACTTTCGCATAGGTAGCCAAATGCCTTGTCATCTTATTAGTGACGCGCATGATTCAATTCAAGAGATTCCTTCTGTCCCTATTTAAAACCTCACGGATATTAAAAATATTAAACATATATTGTTATAAGTCTTAAACCTTAAGACGGCGGGAGTTGAATTACTTTCGCATAGGTAGCCAAATGCCTTGTCATCTTATTAGTGACGCGCATGATTCAATTCAAGAGATTCCTTCTGTCCCTATTTAAAACCTCACGGATATTAAAAATATTAAACATATATTGTTATAAGTCTTAAACCTTAAGACGGCGGGAGTTGAATTACTTTCGCATAGGTAGCCAAATGCCTTGTCATCTTATTAGTGACGCGCATGATTCAATTCAAGAGATTCCTTCTGTCCCTATTTAAAACCTCACGGATATTAAAAATATTAAACATATATTGTTATAAGTCTTAAACCTTAAGACGGCGGGAGTTGAATTACTTTCGCATAGGTAGCCAAATGCCTTGTCATCTTATTAGTGACGCGCATGATTCAATTCAAGAGATTCCTTCTGTCCCTATTTAAAACCTCACGGATATTAAAAATATTAAACATATATTGTTATAAGTCTTAAACCTTAAGACGGCGGGAGTTGAATTACTTTCGCATAGGTAGCCAAATGCCTTGTCATCTTATTAGTGACGCGCATGATTCAATTCAAGAGATTCCTTCTGTCCCTATTTAAAACCTCACGGATATTAAAAATATTAAACATATATTGTTATAAGTCTTAAACCTTAAGACGGCGGGAGTTGAATTACTTTCGCATAGGTAGCCAAATGCCTTGTCATCTTATTAGTGACGCGCATGATTCAATTCAAGAGATTCCTTCTGTCCCTATTTAAAACCTCACGGATATTAAAAATATTAAACATATATTGTTATAAGTCTTAAACCTTAAGACGGCGGGAGTTGAATTACTTTCGCATAGGTAGCCAAATGCCTTGTCATCTTATTAGTGACGCGCATGATTCAATTCAAGAGATTCCTTCTGTCCCTATTTAAAACCTCACGGATATTAAAAATATTAAACATATATTGTTATAAGTCTTAAACCTTAAGACGGCGGGAGTTGAATTACTTTCGCATAGGTAGCCAAATGCCTTGTCATCTTATTAGTGACGCGCATGATTCAATTCAAGAGATTCCTTCTGTCCCTATTTAAAACCTCACGGATATTAAAAATATTAAACATATATTGTTATAAGTCTTAAACCTTAAGACGGCGGGAGTTGAATTACTTTCGCATAGGTAGCCAAATGCCTTGTCATCTTATTAGTGACGCGCATGATTCAATTCAAGAGATTCCTTCTGTCCCTATTTAAAACCTCACGGATATTAAAAATATTAAACATATATTGTTATAAGTCTTAAACCTTAAGACGGCGGGAGTTGAATTACTTTCGCATAGGTAGCCAAATGCCTTGTCATCTTATTAGTGACGCGCATGATTCAATTCAAGAGATTCCTTCTGTCCCTATTTAAAACCTCACGGATATTAAAACGATTAAACATATATTGTTATAAGTCTTAAACCTTAAGACGGCGGGAGTTGAATTACTTTCGCATAGGTAGCCAAATGCCTTGTCATCTTATTAGTGACGCGCATGATTCAATTCAAGAGATTCCTTCTGTCCCTATTTAAAACCTCACGGATATTAAAAATATTAAACATATATTGTTATAAGTCTTAAACCTTAAGACGGCGGGAGTTGAATTACTTTCGCATAGGTAGCCAAATGCCTTGTCATCTTATTAGTGACGCGCATGATTCAATTCAAGAGATTCCTTCTGTCCCTATTTAAAACCTCACGGATATTAAAATATTAAACATATATTGTTATAAGTCTTAAACCTTAAGACGGCGGGAGTTGAATTACTTTCGCATAGGTAGCCAAATGCCTTGTCATCTTATTAGTGACGCGCATGATTCAATTCAAGAGATTCCTTCTGTCCCTATTTAAAACCTCACGGATATTAAAAATATTAAACATATATTGTTATAAGTCTTAAACCTTAAGACGGCGGGAGTTGAATTACTTTCGCATAGGTAGCCAAATGCCTTGTCATCTTATTAGTGACGCGCATGATTCAATTCAAGAGATTCCTCTGTCCCTATTTAAAACCTCACGGATATTAAAAATATTAAACATATATTGTTATAAGTCTTAAACCTTAAGACGGCGGGAGTTGAATTACTTTCGCATAGGTAGCCAAATGCCTTGTCATCTTATTAGTGACGCGCATGATTCAATTCAAGAGATTCCTTCTGTCCCTATTTAAAACCTCACGGATATTAAAAATATTAAACATATATTGTTATAAGTCTTAAACCTTAAGACGGCGGGAGTTGAATTACTTTCGCATAGGTAGCCAAATGCCTTGTCATCTTATTAGTGACGCGCATGATTCAATTCAAGAGATTCCTTCTGTCCCTATTTAAAACCTCACGGATATTAAAAATATTAAACATATATTGTTATAAGTCTTAAACCTTAAGACGGCGGGAGTTGAATTACTTTCGCATAGGTAGCCAAATGCCTTGTCATCTTATTAGTGACGCGCATGATTCAATTCAAGAGATTCCTTCTGTCCCTATTTAAAACCTCACGGATATTAAAATTATTAAACATATATTGTTATAAGTCTTAAACCTTAAGACGGCGGGAGTTGAATTACTTTCGCATAGGTAGCCAAATGCCTTGTCATCTTATTAGTGACGCGCATGATTCAATTCAAGAGATTCCTTCTGTCCCTATTTAAAACCTCACGGATATTAAAAATATTAAACATATATTGTTATAAGTCTTAAACCTTAAGACGGCGGGAGTTGAATTACTTTCGCATAGGTAGCCAAATGCCTTGTCATCTTATTAGTGACGCGCATGATTCAATTCAAGAGATTCCTTCTGTCCCTATTTAAAACCTCACGGATATTAAAAATATTAAACATATATTGTTATAAGTCTTAAACCTTAAGACGGCGGGAGTTGAATTACTTTCGCATAGGTAGCCAAATGCCTTGTCATCTTATTAGTGACGCGCATGATTCAATTCAAGAGATTCCTTCTGTCCCTATTTAAAACCTCACGGATATTAAAAATATTAAACATATATTGTTATAAGTCTTAAACCTTAAGACGGCGGGAGTTGAATTACTTTCGCATAGGTAGCCAAATGCCTTGTCATCTTATTAGTGACGCGCATGATTCAATTCAAGAGATTCCTTCTGTCCCTATTTAAAACCTCACGGATATTAAAAATATTAAACATATATTGTTATAAGTCTTAACCCTTAAGACGGCGGGAGTTGAATTACTTTCGCATAGGTAGCCAAATGCCTTGTCATCTTATTAGTGACGCGCATGATTCAATTCAAGAGATTCCTTCTGTCCCTATTTAAAACCTCACGGATATTAAAAATATTAAACATATATTGTTATAAGTCTTAAACCTTAAGACGGCGGGAGTTGAATTACTTTCGCATAGGTAGCCAAATGCCTTGTCATCTTATTAGTGACGCGCATGATTCAATTCAAGAGATTCCTTCTGTCCCTATTTAAAACCTCACGGATATTAAAAATATTAAACATATATTGTTATAAGTCTTAAACCTTAAGACGGCGGGAGTTGAATTACTTTCGCATAGGTAGCCAAATGCCTTGTCATCTTATTAGTGACGCGCATGATTCAATTCAAGAGATTCCTTCTGTCCCTATTTAAAACCTCACGGATATTAAAAATATTAAACATATATTGTTATAAGTCTTAAACCTTAAGACGGCGGGAGTTGAATTACTTTCGCATAGGTAGCCAAATGCCTTGTCATCTTATTAGTGACGCGCATGATTCAATTCAAGAGATTCCTTCTGTCCCTATTTAAAACCTCACGGATATTAAAAATATTAAACATATATTGTTATAAGTCTTAAACCTTAAGACGGCGGGAGTTGAATTACTTTCGCATAGGTAGCCAAATGCCTTGTCATCTTATTAGTGACGCGCATGATTCAATTCAAGAGATTCCTTCTGTCCCTATTTAAAACCTCACGGATATTAAAAATATTAAACATATATTGTTATAAGTCTTAAACCTTAAGACGGCGGGAGTTGAATTACTTTCGCATAGGTAGCCAAATGCCTTGTCATCTTATTAGTGACGCGCATGATTCAATTCAAGAGATTCCTTCTGTCCCTATTTAAAACCTCACGGATATTAAAAATATTAAACATATATTGTTATAAGTCTTAAACCTTAAGACGGCGGGAGTTGAATTACTTTCGCATAGGTAGCCAAATGCCTTGTCATCTTATTAGTGACGCGCATGATTCAATTCAAGAGATTCCTTCTGTCCCTATTTAAAACCTCACGGATATTAAAATATTAAACATATATTGTTATAAGTCTTAAACCTTAAGACGGCGGGAGTTGAATTACTTTCGCATAGGTAGCCAAATGCCTTGTCATCTTATTAGTGACGCGCATGATTCAATTCAAGAGATTCCTTCTGTCCCTATTTAAAACCTCACGGATATTAAAAATATTAAACATATATTGTTATAAGTCTTAAACCTTAAGACGGCGGGAGTTGAATTACTTTCGCATAGGTAGCCAAATGCCTTGTCATCTTATTAGTGACGCGCATGATTCAATTCAAGAGATTCCTTCTGTCCCTATTTAAAACCTCACGGATATTAAAAATATTAAACATATATTGTTATAAGTCTTAAACCTTAAGACGGCGGAGTTGAATTACTTTCGCATAGGTAGCCAAATGCCTTGTCATCTTATTAGTGACGCGCATGATTCAATTCAAGAGATTCCTTCTGTCCCTATTTAAAACCTCACGGATATTAAAAATATTAAACATATATTGTTATAAGTCTTAAACCTTAAGACGGCGGGAGTTGAATTACTTTCGCATAGGTAGCCAAATGCCTTGTCATCTTATTAGTGACGCGCATGATTCAATTCAAGAGATTCCTTCTGTCCCTATTTAAAACCTCACGGATATTAAAAATATTAAACATATATTGTTATAAGTCTTAAACCTTAAGACGGCGGGAGTTGAATTACTTTCGCATAGGTAGCCAAATGCCTTGTCATCTTATTAGTGACGCGCATGATTCAATTCAAGAGATTCCTTCTGTCCCTATTTAAAACCTCACGGATATTAAAAATATTAAACATATATTGTTATAAGTCTTAAACCTTAAGACGGCGGGAGTTGAATTACTTTCGCATAGGTAGCCAAATGCCTTGTCATCTTATTAGTGACGCGCATGATTCAATTCAAGAGATTCCTTCTGTCCCTATTTAAAACCTCACGGATATTAAAAATATTAAACATATATTGTTATAAGTCTTAAACCTTAAGACGGCGGGAGTTGAATTACTTTCGCATAGGTAGCCAAATGCCTTGTCATCTTATTAGTGACGCGCATGATTCAATTCAAGAGATTCCTTCTGTCCCTATTTAAAACCTCACGGATATTAAAAATATTAAACATATATTGTTATAAGTCTTAAACCTTAAGACGGCGGGAGTTGAATTACTTTCGCATAGGTAGCCAAATGCCTTGTCATCTTATTAGTGACGCGCATGATTCAATTCAAGAGATTCCTTCTGTCCCTATTTAAAACCTCACGGATATTAAAAATATTAAACATATATTGTTATAAGTCTTAAACCTTAAGACGGCGGGAGTTGAATTACTTTCGCATAGGTAGCCAAATGCCTTGTCATCTTATTAGTGACGCGCATGATTCAATTCAAGAGATTCCTTCTGTCCCTATTTAAAACCTCACGGATATTAAAAATATTAAACATATATTGTTATAAGTCTTAAACCTTAAGACGGCGGGAGTTGAATTACTTTCGCATAGGTAGCCAAATGCCTTGTCATCTTATTAGTGACGCGCATGATTCAATTCAAGAGATTCCTTCTGTCCCTATTTAAAACCTCACGGATATTAAAAATATTAAACATATATTGTTATAAGTCTTAAACCTTAAGACGGCGGGAGTTGAATTACTTTCGCATAGGTAGCCAAATGCCTTGTCATCTTATTAGTGACGCGCATGATTCAATTCAAGAGATTCCTTCTGTCCCTATTTAAAACCTCACGGATATTAAAAATATTAAACATATATTGTTATAAGTCTTAAACCTTAAGACGGCGGGAGTTGAATTACTTTCGCATAGGTAGCCAAATGCCTTGTCATCTTATTAGTGACGCGCATGATTCAATTCAAGAGATTCCTTCTGTCCCTATTTAAAACCTCACGGATATTAAAAATATTAAACATATATTGTTATAAGTCTTAAACCTTAAGACGGCGGGAGTTGAATTACTTTCGCATAGGTAGCCAAATGCCTTGTCATCTTATTAGTGACGCGCATGATTCAATTCAAGAGATTCCTTCTGTCCCTATTTAAAACCTCACGGATATTAAAAATATTAAACATATATTGTTATAAGTCTTAAACCTTAAGACGGCGGGAGTTGAATTACTTTCGCATAGGTAGCCAAATGCCTTGTCATCTTATTAGTGACGCGCATGATTCAATTCAAGAGATTCCTTCTGTCCCTATTTAAAACCTCACGGATATTAAAAATATTAAACATATATTGTTATAAGTCTTAAACCTTAAGACGGCGGGAGTTGAATTACTTTCGCATAGGTAGCCAAATGCCTTGTCATCTTATTAGTGACGCGCATGATTCAATTCAAGAGATTCCTTCTGTCCCTATTTAAAACCTCACGGATATTAAAAATATTAAACATATATTGTTATAAGTCTTAAACCTTAAGACGGCGGGAGTTGAATTACTTTCGCATAGGTAGCCAAATGCCTTGTCATCTTATTAGTGACGCGCATGATTCAATTCAAGAGATTCCTTCTGTCCCTATTTAAAACCTCACGGATATTAAAAATATTAAACATATATTGTTATAAGTCTTAAACCTTAAGACGGCGGGAGTTGAATTACTTTCGCATAGGTAGCCAAATGCCTTGTCATCTTATTAGTGACGCGCATGATTCAATTCAAGAGATTCCTTCTGTCCCTATTTAAAACCTCACGGATATTAAAAATATTAAACATATATTGTTATAAGTCTTAAACCTTAAGACGGCGGGAGTTGAATTACTTTCGCATAGGTAGCCAAATGCCTTGTCATCTTATTAGTGACGCGCATGATTCAATTCAAGAGATTCCTTCTGTCCCTATTTAAAACCTCACGGATATTAAAAATATTAAACATATATTGTTATAAGTCTTAAACCTTAAGACGGCGGGAGTTGAATTACTTTCGCATAGGTAGCCAAATGCCTTGTCATCTTATTAGTGACGCGCATGATTCAATTCAAGAGATTCCTTCTGTCCCTATTTAAAACCTCACGGATATTAAAAATATTAAACATATATTGTTATAAGTCTTAAACCTTAAGACGGCGGGAGTTGAATTACTTTCGCATAGGTAGCCAAATGCCTTGTCATCTTATTAGTGACGCGCATGATTCAATTCAAGAGATTCCTTCTGTCCCTATTTAAAACCTCACGGATATTAAAAATATTAAACATATATTGTTATAAGTCTTAAACCTTAAGACGGCGGGAGTTGAATTACTTTCGCATAGGTAGCCAAATGCCTTGTCATCTTATTAGTGACGCGCATGATTCAATTCAAGAGATTCCTTCTGTCCCTATTTAAAACCTCACGGATATTAAAAATATTAAACATATATTGTTATAAGTCTTAAACCTTAAGACGGCGGGAGTTGAATTACTTTCGCATAGGTAGCCAAATGCCTTGTCATCTTATTAGTGACGCGCATGATTCAATTCAAGAGATTCCTTCTGTCCCTATTTAAAACCTCACGGATATTAAAAATATTAAACATATATTGTTATAAGTCTTAAACCTTAAGACGGCGGGAGTTGAATTACTTTCGCATAGGTAGCCAAATGCCTTGTCATCTTATTAGTGACGCGCATGATTCAATTCAAGAGATTCCTTCTGTCCCTATTTAAAACCTCACGGATATTAAAAATATTAAACATATATTGTTATAAGTCTTAAACCTTAAGACGGCGGGAGTTGAATTACTTTCGCATAGGTAGCCAAATGCCTTGTCATCTTATTAGTGACGCGCATGATTCAATTCAAGAGATTCCTTCTGTCCCTATTTAAAACCTCACGGATATTAAAAATATTAAACATATATTGTTATAAGTCTTAAACCTTAAGACGGCGGGAGTTGAATTACTTTCGCATAGGTAGCCAAATGCCTTGTCATCTTATTAGTGACGCGCATGATTCAATTCAAGAGATTCCTTCTGTCCCTATTTAAAACCTCACGGATATTAAAAATATTAAACATATATTGTTATAAGTCTTAAACCTTAAGACGGCGGGAGTTGAATTACTTTCGCATAGGTAGCCAAATGCCTTGTCATCTTATTAGTGACGCGCATGATTCAATTCAAGAGATTCCTTCTGTCCCTATTTAAAACCTCACGGATATTAAAAATATTAAACATATATTGTTATAAGTCTTAAACCTTAAGACGGCGGGAGTTGAATTACTTTCGCATAGGTAGCCAAATGCCTTGTCATCTTATTAGTGACGCGCATGATTCAATTCAAGAGATTCCTTCTGTCCCTATTTAAAACCTCACGGATATTAAAAATATTAAACATATATTGTTATAAGTCTTAAACCTTAAGACGGCGGGAGTTGAATTACTTTCGCATAGGTAGCCAAATGCCTTGTCATCTTATTAGTGACGCGCATGATTCAATTCAAGAGATTCCTTCTGTCCCTATTTAAAACCTCACGGATATTAAAAATATTAAACATATATTGTTATAAGTCTTAAACCTTAAGACGGCGGGAGTTGAATTACTTTCGCATAGGTAGCCAAATGCCTTGTCATCTTATTAGTGACGCGCATGATTCAATTCAAGAGATTCCTTCTGTCCCTATTTAAAACCTCACGGATATTAAAAATATTAAACATATATTGTTATAAGTCTTAAACCTTAAGACGGCGGGAGTTGAATTACTTTCGCATAGGTAGCCAAATGCCTTGTCATCTTATTAGTGACGCGCATGATTCAATTCAAGAGATTCCTTCTGTCCCTATTTAAAACCTCACGGATATTAAAAATATTAAACATATATTGTTATAAGTCTTAAACCTTAAGACGGCGGGAGTTGAATTACTTTCGCATAGGTAGCCAAATGCCTTGTCATCTTATTAGTGACGCGCATGATTCAATTCAAGAGATTCCTTCTGTCCCTATTTAAAACCTCACGGATATTAAAAATATTAAACATATATTGTTATAAGTCTTAAACCTTAAGACGGCGGGAGTTGAATTACTTTCGCATAGGTAGCCAAATGCCTTGTCATCTTATTAGTGACGCGCATGATTCAATTCAAGAGATTCCTTCTGTCCCTATTTAAAACCTCACGGATATTAAAAATATTAAACATATATTGTTATAAGTCTTAAACCTTAAGACGGCGGGAGTTGAATTACTTTCGCATAGGTAGCCAAATGCCTTGTCATCTTATTAGTGACGCGCATGATTCAATTCAAGAGATTCCTTCTGTCCCTATTTAAAACCTCACGGATATTAAAAATATTAAACATATATTGTTATAAGTCTTAAACCTTAAGACGGCGGGAGTTGAATTACTTTCGCATAGGTAGCCAAATGCCTTGTCATCTTATTAGTGACGCGCATGATTCAATTCAAGAGATTCCTTCTGTCCCTATTTAAAACCTCACGGATATTAAAAATATTAAACATATATTGTTATAAGTCTTAAACCTTAAGACGGCGGGAGTTGAATTACTTTCGCATAGGTAGCCAAATGCCTTGTCATCTTATTAGTGACGCGCATGATTCAATTCAAGAGATTCCTTCTGTCCCTATTTAAAACCTCACGGATATTAAAAATATTAAACATATATTGTTATAAGTCTTAAACCTTAAGACGGCGGGAGTTGAATTACTTTCGCATAGGTAGCCAAATGCCTTGTCATCTTATTAGTGACGCGCATGATTCAATTCAAGAGATTCCTTCTGTCCCTATTTAAAACCTCACGGATATTAAAAATATTAAACATATATTGTTATAAGTCTTAAACCTTAAGACGGCGGGAGTTGAATTACTTTCGCATAGGTAGCCAAATGCCTTGTCATCTTATTAGTGACGCGCATGATTCAATTCAAGAGATTCCTTCTGTCCCTATTTAAAACCTCACGGATATTAAAAATATTAAACATATATTGTTATAAGTCTTAAACCTTAAGACGGCGGGAGTTGAATTACTTTCGCATAGGTAGCCAAATGCCTTGTCATCTTATTAGTGACGCGCATGATTCAATTCAAGAGATTCCTTCTGTCCCTATTTAAAACCTCACGGATATTAAAAATATTAAACATATATTGTTATAAGTCTTAAACCTTAAGACGGCGGGAGTTGAATTACTTTCGCATAGGTAGCCAAATGCCTTGTCATCTTATTAGTGACGCGCATGATTCAATTCAAGAGATTCCTTCTGTCCCTATTTAAAACCTCACGGATATTAAAAATATTAAACATATATTGTTATAAGTCTTAAACCTTAAGACGGCGGGAGTTGAATTACTTTCGCATAGGTAGCCAAATGCCTTGTCATCTTATTAGTGACGCGCATGATTCAATTCAAGAGATTCCTTCTGTCCCTATTTAAAACCTCACGGATATTAAAAATATTAAACATATATTGTTATAAGTCTTAAACCTTAAGACGGCGGGAGTTGAATTACTTTCGCATAGGTAGCCAAATGCCTTGTCATCTTATTAGTGACGCGCATGATTCAATTCAAGAGATTCCTTCTGTCCCTATTTAAAACCTCACGGATATTAAAAATATTAAACATATATTGTTATAAGTCTTAAACCTTAAGACGGCGGGAGTTGAATTACTTTCGCATAGGTAGCCAAATGCCTTGTCATCTTATTAGTGACGCGCATGATTCAATTCAAGAGATTCCTTCTGTCCCTATTTAAAACCTCACGGATATTAAAAATATTAAACATATATTGTTATAAGTCTTAAACCTTAAGACGGCGGGAGTTGAATTACTTTCGCATAGGTAGCCAAATGCCTTGTCATCTTATTAGTGACGCGCATGATTCAATTCAAGAGATTCCTTCTGTCCCTATTTAAAACCTCACGGATATTAAAAATATTAAACATATATTGTTATAAGTCTTAAACCTTAAGACGGCGGGAGTTGAATTACTTTCGCATAGGTAGCCAAATGCCTTGTCATCTTATTAGTGACGCGCATGATTCAATTCAAGAGATTCCTTCTGTCCCTATTTAAAACCTCACGGATATTAAAAATATTAAACATATATTGTTATAAGTCTTAAACCTTAAGACGGCGGGAGTTGAATTACTTTCGCATAGGTAGCCAAATGCCTTGTCATCTTATTAGTGACGCGCATGATTCAATTCAAGAGATTCCTTCTGTCCCTATTTAAAACCTCACGGATATTAAAAATATTAAACATATATTGTTATAAGTCTTAAACCTTAAGACGGCGGGAGTTGAATTACTTTCGCATAGGTAGCCAAATGCCTTGTCATCTTATTAGTGACGCGCATGATTCAATTCAAGAGATTCCTTCTGTCCCTATTTAAAACCTCACGGATATTAAAAATATTAAACATATATTGTTATAAGTCTTAAACCTTAAGACGGCGGGAGTTGAATTACTTTCGCATAGGTAGCCAAATGCCTTGTCATCTTATTAGTGACGCGCATGATTCAATTCAAGAGATTCCTTCTGTCCCTATTTAAAACCTCACGGATATTAAAAATATTAAACATATATTGTTATAAGTCTTAAACCTTAAGACGGCGGGAGTTGAATTACTTTCGCATAGGTAGCCAAATGCCTTGTCATCTTATTAGTGACGCGCATGATTCAATTCAAGAGATTCCTTCTGTCCCTATTTAAAACCTCACGGATATTAAAAATATTAAACATATATTGTTATAAGTCTTAAACCTTAAGACGGCGGGAGTTGAATTACTTTCGCATAGGTAGCCAAATGCCTTGTCATCTTATTAGTGACGCGCATGATTCAATTCAAGAGATTCCTTCTGTCCCTATTTAAAACCTCACGGATATTAAAAATATTAAACATATATTGTTATAAGTCTTAAACCTTAAGACGGCGGGAGTTGAATTACTTTCGCATAGGTAGCCAAATGCCTTGTCATCTTATTAGTGACGCGCATGATTCAATTCAAGAGATTCCTTCTGTCCCTATTTAAAACCTCACGGATATTAAAAATATTAAACATATATTGTTATAAGTCTTAAACCTTAAGACGGCGGGAGTTGAATTACTTTCGCATAGGTAGCCAAATGCCTTGTCATCTTATTAGTGACGCGCATGATTCAATTCAAGAGATTCCTTCTGTCCCTATTTAAAACCTCACGGATATTAAAAATATTAAACATATATTGTTATAAGTCTTAAACCTTAAGACGGCGGGAGTTGAATTACTTTCGCATAGGTAGCCAAATGCCTTGTCATCTTATTAGTGACGCGCATGATTCAATTCAAGAGATTCCTTCTGTCCCTATTTAAAACCTCACGGATATTAAAAATATTAAACATATATTGTTATAAGTCTTAAACCTTAAGACGGCGGGAGTTGAATTACTTTCGCATAGGTAGCCAAATGCCTTGTCATCTTATTAGTGACGCGCATGATTCAATTCAAGAGATTCCTTCTGTCCCTATTTAAAACCTCACGGATATTAAAAATATTAAACATATATTGTTATAAGTCTTAAACCTTAAGACGGCGGGAGTTGAATTACTTTCGCATAGGTAGCCAAATGCCTTGTCATCTTATTAGTGACGCGCATGATTCAATTCAAGAGATTCCTTCTGTCCCTATTTAAAACCTCACGGATATTAAAAATATTAAACATATATTGTTATAAGTCTTAAACCTTAAGACGGCGGGAGTTGAATTACTTTCGCATAGGTAGCCAAATGCCTTGTCATCTTATTAGTGACGCGCATGATTCAATTCAAGAGATTCCTTCTGTCCCTATTTAAAACCTCACGGATATTAAAAATATTAAACATATATTGTTATAAGTCTTAAACCTTAAGACGGCGGGAGTTGAATTACTTTCGCATAGGTAGCCAAATGCCTTGTCATCTTATTAGTGACGCGCATGATTCAATTCAAGAGATTCCTTCTGTCCCTATTTAAAACCTCACGGATATTAAAAATATTAAACATATATTGTTATAAGTCTTAAACCTTAAGACGGCGGGAGTTGAATTACTTTCGCATAGGTAGCCAAATGCCTTGTCATCTTATTAGTGACGCGCATGATTCAATTCAAGAGATTCCTTCTGTCCCTATTTAAAACCTCACGGATATTAAAAATATTAAACATATATTGTTATAAGTCTTAAACCTTAAGACGGCGGGAGTTGAATTACTTTCGCATAGGTAGCCAAATGCCTTGTCATCTTATTAGTGACGCGCATGATTCAATTCAAGAGATTCCTTCTGTCCCTATTTAAAACCTCACGGATATTAAAAATATTAAACATATATTGTTATAAGTCTTAAACCTTAAGACGGCGGGAGTTGAATTACTTTCGCATAGGTAGCCAAATGCCTTGTCATCTTATTAGTGACGCGCATGATTCAATTCAAGAGATTCCTTCTGTCCCTATTTAAAACCTCACGGATATTAAAAATATTAAACATATATTGTTATAAGTCTTAAACCTTAAGACGGCGGGAGTTGAATTACTTTCGCATAGGTAGCCAAATGCCTTGTCATCTTATTAGTGACGCGCATGATTCAATTCAAGAGATTCCTTCTGTCCCTATTTAAAACCTCACGGATATTAAAAATATTAAACATATATTGTTATAAGTCTTAAACCTTAAGACGGCGGGAGTTGAATTACTTTCGCATAGGTAGCCAAATGCCTTGTCATCTTATTAGTGACGCGCATGATTCAATTCAAGAGATTCCTTCTGTCCCTATTTAAAACCTCACGGATA
Source organism: Drosophila bipectinata (assembly GCF_030179905.1). Taxonomy (NCBI): domain Eukaryota; kingdom Metazoa; phylum Arthropoda; class Insecta; order Diptera; family Drosophilidae; genus Drosophila; species Drosophila bipectinata. Next base: position 21,667 of record NW_027222838.1, on the reverse strand, counting down.
TTAAAAATATTAAACATATATTGTTATAAGTCTTAAACCTTAAGACGGCGGGAGTTGAATTACTTTCGCATAGGTAGCCAAATGCCTTGTCATCTTATTAGTGACGCGCATGATTCAATTCAAGAGATTCCTTCTGTCCCTATTTAAAACCTCACGGATATTAAAAATATTAAACATATATTGTTATAAGTCTTAAACCTTAAGACGGCGGGAGTTGAATTACTTTCGCATAGGTAGCCAAATGCCTTGTCATCTTATTAGTGACGCGCATGATTCAATTCAAGAGATTCCTTCTGTCCCTATTTAAAACCTCACGGATATTAAAAATATTAAACATATATTGTTATAAGTCTTAAACCTTAAGACGGCGGGAGTTGAATTACTTTCGCATAGGTAGCCAAATGCCTTGTCATCTTATTAGTGACGCGCATGATTCAATTCAAGAGATTCCTTCTGTCCCTATTTAAAACCTCACGGATATTAAAAATATTAAACATATATTGTTATAAGTCTTAAACCTTAAGACGGCGGGAGTTGAATTACTTTCGCATAGGTAGCCAAATGCCTTGTCATCTTATTAGTGACGCGCATGATTCAATTCAAGAGATTCCTTCTGTCCCTATTTAAAACCTCACGGATATTAAAAATATTAAACATATATTGTTATAAGTCTTAAACCTTAAGACGGCGGGAGTTGAATTACTTTCGCATAGGTAGCCAAATGCCTTGTCATCTTATTAGTGACGCGCATGATTCAATTCAAGAGATTCCTTCTGTCCCTATTTAAAACCTCACGGATATTAAAAATATTAAACATATATTGTTATAAGTCTTAAACCTTAAGACGGCGGGAGTTGAATTACTTTCGCATAGGTAGCCAAATGCCTTGTCATCTTATTAGTGACGCGCATGATTCAATTCAAGAGATTCCTTCTGTCCCTATTTAAAACCTCACGGATATTAAAAATATTAAACATATATTGTTATAAGTCTTAAACCTTAAGACGGCGGGAGTTGAATTACTTTCGCATAGGTAGCCAAATGCCTTGTCATCTTATTAGTGACGCGCATGATTCAATTCAAGAGATTCCTTCTGTCCCTATTTAAAACCTCACGGATATCAAAAATATTAAACATATATTGTTATAAGTCTTAAACCTTAAGACGGCGGGAGTTGAATTACTTTCGCATAGGTAGCCAAATGCCTTGTCATCTTATTAGTGACGCGCATGATTCAATTCAAGAGATTCCTTCTGTCCCTATTTAAAACCTCACGGATATTAAAAATATTAAACATATATTGTTATAAGTCTTAAACCTTAAGACGGCGGGAGTTGAATTACTTTCGCATAGGTAGCCAAATGCCTTGTCATCTTATTAGTGACGCGCATGATTCAATTCAAGAGATTCCTTCTGTCCCTATTTAAAACCTCACGGATATTAAAAATATTAAACATATATTGTTATAAGTCTTAAACCTTAAGACGGCGGGAGTTGAATTACTTTCGCATAGGTAGCCAAATGCCTTGTCATCTTATTAGTGACGCGCATGATTCAATTCAAGAGATTCCTTCTGTCCCTATTTAAAACCTCACGGATATTAAAAATATTAAACATATATTGTTATAAGTCTTAAACCTTAAGACGGCGGGAGTTGAATTACTTTCGCATAGGTAGCCAAATGCCTTGTCATCTTATTAGTGACGCGCATGATTCAATTCAAGAGATTCCTTCTGTCCCTATTTAAAACCTCACGGATATTAAAAATATTAAACATATATTGTTATAAGTCTTAAACCTTAAGACGGCGGGAGTTGAATTACTTTCGCATAGGTAGCCAAATGCCTTGTCATCTTATTAGTGACGCGCATGATTCAATTCAAGAGATTCCTTCTGTCCCTATTTAAAACCTCACGGATATTAAAAATATTAAACATATATTGTTATAAGTCTTAAACCTTAAGACGGCGGGAGTTGAATTACTTTCGCATAGGTAGCCAAATGCCTTGTCATCTTATTAGTGACGCGCATGATTCAATTCAAGAGATTCCTTCTGTCCCTATTTAAAACCTCACGGATATTAAAAATATTAAACATATATTGTTATAAGTCTTAAACCTTAAGACGGCGGGAGTTGAATTACTTTCGCATAGGTAGCCAAATGCCTTGTCATCTTATTAGTGACGCGCATGATTCAATTCAAGAGATTCCTTCTGTCCCTATTTAAAACCTCACGGATATTAAAAATATTAAACATATATTGTTATAAGTCTTAAACCTTAAGACGGCGGGAGTTGAATTACTTTCGCATAGGTAGCCAAATGCCTTGTCATCTTATTAGTGACGCGCATGATTCAATTCAAGAGATTCCTTCTGTCCCTATTTAAAACCTCACGGATATTAAAAATATTAAACATATATTGTTATAAGTCTTAAACCTTAAGACGGCGGGAGTTGAATTACTTTCGCATAGGTAGCCAAATGCCTTGTCATCTTATTAGTGACGCGCATGATTCAATTCAAGAGATTCCTTCTGTCCCTATTTAAAACCTCACGGATATTAAAAATATTAAACATATATTGTTATAAGTCTTAAACCTTAAGACGGCGGGAGTTGAATTACTTTCGCATAGGTAGCCAAATGCCTTGTCATCTTATTAGTGACGCGCATGATTCAATTCAAGAGATTCCTTCTGTCCCTATTTAAAACCTCACGGATATTAAAAATATTAAACATATATTGTTATAAGTCTTAAACCTTAAGACGGCGGGAGTTGAATTACTTTCGCATAGGTAGCCAAATGCCTTGTCATCTTATTAGTGACGCGCATGATTCAATTCAAGAGATTCCTTCTGTCCCTATTTAAAACCTCACGGATATTAAAAATATTAAACATATATTGTTATAAGTCTTAAACCTTAAGACGGCGGGAGTTGAATTACTTTCGCATAGGTAGCCAAATGCCTTGTCATCTTATTAGTGACGCGCATGATTCAATTCAAGAGATTCCTTCTGTCCCTATTTAAAACCTCACGGATATTAAAAATATTAAACATATATTGTTATAAGTCTTAAACCTTAAGACGGCGGGAGTTGAATTACTTTCGCATAGGTAGCCAAATGCCTTGTCATCTTATTAGTGACGCGCATGATTCAATTCAAGAGATTCCTTCTGTCCCTATTTAAAACCTCACGGATATTAAAAATATTAAACATATATTGTTATAAGTCTTAAACCTTAAGACGGCGGGAGTTGAATTACTTTCGCATAGGTAGCCAAATGCCTTGTCATCTTATTAGTGACGCGCATGATTCAATTCAAGAGATTCCTTCTGTCCCTATTTAAAACCTCACGGATATTAAAAATATTAAACATATATTGTTATAAGTCTTAAACCTTAAGACGGCGGGAGTTGAATTACTTTCGCATAGGTAGCCAAATGCCTTGTCATCTTATTAGTGACGCGCATGATTCAATTCAAGAGATTCCTTCTGTCCCTATTTAAAACCTCACGGATATTAAAAATATTAAACATATATTGTTATAAGTCTTAAACCTTAAGACGGCGGGAGTTGAATTACTTTCGCATAGGTAGCCAAATGCCTTGTCATCTTATTAGTGACGCGCATGATTCAATTCAAGAGATTCCTTCTGTCCCTATTTAAAACCTCACGGATATTAAAAATATTAAACATATATTGTTATAAGTCTTAAACCTTAAGACGGCGGGAGTTGAATTACTTTCGCATAGGTAGCCAAATGCCTTGTCATCTTATTAGTGACGCGCATGATTCAATTCAAGAGATTCCTTCTGTCCCTATTTAAAACCTCACGGATATTAAAAATATTAAACATATATTGTTATAAGTCTTAAACCTTAAGACGGCGGGAGTTGAATTACTTTCGCATAGGTAGCCAAATGCCTTGTCATCTTATTAGTGACGCGCATGATTCAATTCAAGAGATTCCTTCTGTCCCTATTTAAAACCTCACGGATATTAAAAATATTAAACATATATTGTTATAAGTCTTAAACCTTAAGACGGCGGGAGTTGAATTACTTTCGCATAGGTAGCCAAATGCCTTGTCATCTTATTAGTGACGCGCATGATTCAATTCAAGAGATTCCTTCTGTCCCTATTTAAAACCTCACGGATATTAAAAATATTAAACATATATTGTTATAAGTCTTAAACCTTAAGACGGCGGGAGTTGAATTACTTTCGCATAGGTAGCCAAATGCCTTGTCATCTTATTAGTGACGCGCATGATTCAATTCAAGAGATTCCTTCTGTCCCTATTTAAAACCTCACGGATATTAAAAATATTAAACATATATTGTTATAAGTCTTAAACCTTAAGACGGCGGGAGTTGAATTACTTTCGCATAGGTAGCCAAATGCCTTGTCATCTTATTAGTGACGCGCATGATTCAATTCAAGAGATTCCTTCTGTCCCTATTTAAAACCTCACGGATATTAAAAATATTAAACATATATTGTTATAAGTCTTAAACCTTAAGACGGCGGGAGTTGAATTACTTTCGCATAGGTAGCCAAATGCCTTGTCATCTTATTAGTGACGCGCATGATTCAATTCAAGAGATTCCTTCTGTCCCTATTTAAAACCTCACGGATATTAAAAATATTAAACATATATTGTTATAAGTCTTAAACCTTAAGACGGCGGGAGTTGAATTACTTTCGCATAGGTAGCCAAATGCCTTGTCATCTTATTAGTGACGCGCATGATTCAATTCAAGAGATTCCTTCTGTCCCTATTTAAAACCTCACGGATATTAAAAATATTAAACATATATTGTTATAAGTCTTAAACCTTAAGACGGCGGGAGTTGAATTACTTTCGCATAGGTAGCCAAATGCCTTGTCATCTTATTAGTGACGCGCATGATTCAATTCAAGAGATTCCTTCTGTCCCTATTTAAAACCTCACGGATATTAAAAATATTAAACATATATTGTTATAAGTCTTAAACCTTAAGACGGCGGGAGTTGAATTACTTTCGCATAGGTAGCCAAATGCCTTGTCATCTTATTAGTGACGCGCATGATTCAATTCAAGAGATTCCTTCTGTCCCTATTTAAAACCTCACGGATATTAAAAATATTAAACATATATTGTTATAAGTCTTAAACCTTAAGACGGCGGGAGTTGAATTACTTTCGCATAGGTAGCCAAATGCCTTGTCATCTTATTAGTGACGCGCATGATTCAATTCAAGAGATTCCTTCTGTCCCTATTTAAAACCTCACGGATATTAAAAATATTAAACATATATTGTTATAAGTCTTAAACCTTAAGACGGCGGGAGTTGAATTACTTTCGCATAGGTAGCCAAATGCCTTGTCATCTTATTAGTGACGCGCATGATTCAATTCAAGAGATTCCTTCTGTCCCTATTTAAAACCTCACGGATATTAAAAATATTAAACATATATTGTTATAAGTCTTAAACCTTAAGACGGCGGGAGTTGAATTACTTTCGCATAGGTAGCCAAATGCCTTGTCATCTTATTAGTGACGCGCATGATTCAATTCAAGAGATTCCTTCTGTCCCTATTTAAAACCTCACGGATATTAAAAATATTAAACATATATTGTTATAAGTCTTAAACCTTAAGACGGCGGGAGTTGAATTACTTTCGCATAGGTAGCCAAATGCCTTGTCATCTTATTAGTGACGCGCATGATTCAATTCAAGAGATTCCTTCTGTCCCTATTTAAAACCTCACGGATATTAAAAATATTAAACATATATTGTTATAAGTCTTAAACCTTAAGACGGCGGGAGTTGAATTACTTTCGCATAGGTAGCCAAATGCCTTGTCATCTTATTAGTGACGCGCATGATTCAATTCAAGAGATTCCTTCTGTCCCTATTTAAAACCTCACGGATATTAAAAATATTAAACATATATTGTTATAAGTCTTAAACCTTAAGACGGCGGGAGTTGAATTACTTTCGCATAGGTAGCCAAATGCCTTGTCATCTTATTAGTGACGCGCATGATTCAATTCAAGAGATTCCTTCTGTCCCTATTTAAAACCTCACGGATATTAAAAATATTAAACATATATTGTTATAAGTCTTAAACCTTAAGACGGCGGGAGTTGAATTACTTTCGCATAGGTAGCCAAATGCCTTGTCATCTTATTAGTGACGCGCATGATTCAATTCAAGAGATTCCTTCTGTCCCTATTTAAAACCTCACGGATATTAAAAATATTAAACATATATTGTTATAAGTCTTAAACCTTAAGACGGCGGGAGTTGAATTACTTTCGCATAGGTAGCCAAATGCCTTGTCATCTTATTAGTGACGCGCATGATTCAATTCAAGAGATTCCTTCTGTCCCTATTTAAAACCTCACGGATATTAAAAATATTAAACATATATTGTTATAAGTCTTAAACCTTAAGACGGCGGGAGTTGAATTACTTTCGCATAGGTAGCCAAATGCCTTGTCATCTTATTAGTGACGCGCATGATTCAATTCAAGAGATTCCTTCTGTCCCTATTTAAAACCTCACGGATATTAAAAATATTAAACATATATTGTTATAAGTCTTAAACCTTAAGACGGCGGGAGTTGAATTACTTTCGCATAGGTAGCCAAATGCCTTGTCATCTTATTAGTGACGCGCATGATTCAATTCAAGAGATTCCTTCTGTCCCTATTTAAAACCTCACGGATATTAAAAATATTAAACATATATTGTTATAAGTCTTAAACCTTAAGACGGCGGGAGTTGAATTACTTTCGCATAGGTAGCCAAATGCCTTGTCATCTTATTAGTGACGCGCATGATTCAATTCAAGAGATTCCTTCTGTCCCTATTTAAAACCTCACGGATATTAAAAATATTAAACATATATTGTTATAAGTCTTAAACCTTAAGACGGCGGGAGTTGAATTACTTTCGCATAGGTAGCCAAATGCCTTGTCATCTTATTAGTGACGCGCATGATTCAATTCAAGAGATTCCTTCTGTCCCTATTTAAAACCTCACGGATATTAAAAATATTAAACATATATTGTTATAAGTCTTAAACCTTAAGACGGCGGGAGTTGAATTACTTTCGCATAGGTAGCCAAATGCCTTGTCATCTTATTAGTGACGCGCATGATTCAATTCAAGAGATTCCTTCTGTCCCTATTTAAAACCTCACGGATATTAAAAATATTAAACATATATTGTTATAAGTCTTAAACCTTAAGACGGCGGGAGTTGAATTACTTTCGCATAGGTAGCCAAATGCCTTGTCATCTTATTAGTGACGCGCATGATTCAATTCAAGAGATTCCTTCTGTCCCTATTTAAAACCTCACGGATATTAAAAATATTAAACATATATTGTTATAAGTCTTAAACCTTAAGACGGCGGGAGTTGAATTACTTTCGCATAGGTAGCCAAATGCCTTGTCATCTTATTAGTGACGCGCATGATTCAATTCAAGAGATTCCTTCTGTCCCTATTTAAAACCTCACGGATATTAAAAATATTAAACATATATTGTTATAAGTCTTAAACCTTAAGACGGCGGGAGTTGAATTACTTTCGCATAGGTAGCCAAATGCCTTGTCATCTTATTAGTGACGCGCATGATTCAATTCAAGAGATTCCTTCTGTCCCTATTTAAAACCTCACGGATATTAAAAATATTAAACATATATTGTTATAAGTCTTAAACCTTAAGACGGCGGGAGTTGAATTACTTTCGCATAGGTAGCCAAATGCCTTGTCATCTTATTAGTGACGCGCATGATTCAATTCAAGAGATTCCTTCTGTCCCTATTTAAAACCTCACGGATATTAAAAATATTAAACATATATTGTTATAAGTCTTAAACCTTAAGACGGCGGGAGTTGAATTACTTTCGCATAGGTAGCCAAATGCCTTGTCATCTTATTAGTGACGCGCATGATTCAATTCAAGAGATTCCTTCTGTCCCTATTTAAAACCTCACGGATATTAAAAATATTAAACATATATTGTTATAAGTCTTAAACCTTAAGACGGCGGGAGTTGAATTACTTTCGCATAGGTAGCCAAATGCCTTGTCATCTTATTAGTGACGCGCATGATTCAATTCAAGAGATTCCTTCTGTCCCTATTTAAAACCTCACGGATATTAAAAATATTAAACATATATTGTTATAAGTCTTAAACCTTAAGACGGCGGGAGTTGAATTACTTTCGCATAGGTAGCCAAATGCCTTGTCATCTTATTAGTGACGCGCATGATTCAATTCAAGAGATTCCTTCTGTCCCTATTTAAAACCTCACGGATATTAAAAATATTAAACATATATTGTTATAAGTCTTAAACCTTAAGACGGCGGGAGTTGAATTACTTTCGCATAGGTAGCCAAATGCCTTGTCATCTTATTAGTGACGCGCATGATTCAATTCAAGAGATTCCTTCTGTCCCTATTTAAAACCTCACGGATATTAAAAATATTAAACATATATTGTTATAAGTCTTAAACCTTAAGACGGCGGGAGTTGAATTACTTTCGCATAGGTAGCCAAATGCCTTGTCATCTTATTAGTGACGCGCATGATTCAATTCAAGAGATTCCTTCTGTCCCTATTTAAAACCTCACGGATATTAAAAATATTAAACATATATTGTTATAAGTCTTAAACCTTAAGACGGCGGGAGTTGAATTACTTTCGCATAGGTAGCCAAATGCCTTGTCATCTTATTAGTGACGCGCATGATTCAATTCAAGAGATTCCTTCTGTCCCTATTTAAAACCTCACGGATATTAAAAATATTAAACATATATTGTTATAAGTCTTAAACCTTAAGACGGCGGGAGTTGAATTACTTTCGCATAGGTAGCCAAATGCCTTGTCATCTTATTAGTGACGCGCATGATTCAATTCAAGAGATTCCTTCTGTCCCTATTTAAAACCTCACGGATATTAAAAATATTAAACATATATTGTTATAAGTCTTAAACCTTAAGACGGCGGGAGTTGAATTACTTTCGCATAGGTAGCCAAATGCCTTGTCATCTTATTAGTGACGCGCATGATTCAATTCAAGAGATTCCTTCTGTCCCTATTTAAAACCTCACGGATATTAAAAATATTAAACATATATTGTTATAAGTCTTAAACCTTAAGACGGCGGGAGTTGAATTACTTTCGCATAGGTAGCCAAATGCCTTGTCATCTTATTAGTGACGCGCATGATTCAATTCAAGAGATTCCTTCTGTCCCTATTTAAAACCTCACGGATATTAAAAATATTAAACATATATTGTTATAAGTCTTAAACCTTAAGACGGCGGGAGTTGAATTACTTTCGCATAGGTAGCCAAATGCCTTGTCATCTTATTAGTGACGCGCATGATTCAATTCAAGAGATTCCTTCTGTCCCTATTTAAAACCTCACGGATATTAAAAATATTAAACATATATTGTTATAAGTCTTAAACCTTAAGACGGCGGGAGTTGAATTACTTTCGCATAGGTAGCCAAATGCCTTGTCATCTTATTAGTGACGCGCATGATTCAATTCAAGAGATTCCTTCTGTCCCTATTTAAAACCTCACGGATATTAAAAATATTAAACATATATTGTTATAAGTCTTAAACCTTAAGACGGCGGGAGTTGAATTACTTTCGCATAGGTAGCCAAATGCCTTGTCATCTTATTAGTGACGCGCATGATTCAATTCAAGAGATTCCTTCTGTCCCTATTTAAAACCTCACGGATATTAAAAATATTAAACATATATTGTTATAAGTCTTAAACCTTAAGACGGCGGGAGTTGAATTACTTTCGCATAGGTAGCCAAATGCCTTGTCATCTTATTAGTGACGCGCATGATTCAATTCAAGAGATTCCTTCTGTCCCTATTTAAAACCTCACGGATATTAAAAATATTAAACATATATTGTTATAAGTCTTAAACCTTAAGACGGCGGGAGTTGAATTACTTTCGCATAGGTAGCCAAATGCCTTGTCATCTTATTAGTGACGCGCATGATTCAATTCAAGAGATTCCTTCTGTCCCTATTTAAAACCTCACGGATATGATAAATATTAAACATATATTGTTATAAGTCTTAAACCTTAAGACGGCGGGAGTTGAATTACTTTCGCATAGGTAGCCAAATGCCTTGTCATCTTATTAGTGACGCGCATGATTCAATTCAAGAGATTCCTTCTGTCCCTATTTAAAACCTCACGGATATTAAAAATATTAAACATATATTGTTATAAGTCTTAAACCTTAAGACGGCGGGAGTTGAATTACTTTCGCATAGGTAGCCAAATGCCTTGTCATCTTATTAGTGACGCGCATGATTCAATTCAAGAGATTCCTTCTGTCCCTATTTAAAACCTCACGGATATTAAAAATATTAAACATATATTGTTATAAGTCTTAAACCTTAAGACGGCGGGAGTTGAATTACTTTCGCATAGGTAGCCAAATGCCTTGTCATCTTATTAGTGACGCGCATGATTCAATTCAAGAGATTCCTTCTGTCCCTATTTAAAACCTCACGGATATTAAAAATATTAAACATATATTGTTATAAGTCTTAAACCTTAAGACGGCGGGAGTTGAATTACTTTCGCATAGGTAGCCAAATGCCTTGTCATCTTATTAGTGACGCGCATGATTCAATTCAAGAGATTCCTTCTGTCCCTATTTAAAACCTCACGGATATTAAAAATATTAAACATATATTGTTATAAGTCTTAAACCTTAAGACGGCGGGAGTTGAATTACTTTCGCATAGGTAGCCAAATGCCTTGTCATCTTATTAGTGACGCGCATGATTCAATTCAAGAGATTCCTTCTGTCCCTATTTAAAACCTCACGGATATTAAAAATATTAAACATATATTGTTATAAGTCTTAAACCTTAAGACGGCGGGAGTTGAATTACTTTCGCATAGGTAGCCAAATGCCTTGTCATCTTATTAGTGACGCGCATGATTCAATTCAAGAGATTCCTTCTGTCCCTATTTAAAACCTCACGGATATTAAAAATATTAAACATATATTGTTATAAGTCTTAAACCTTAAGACGGCGGGAGTTGAATTACTTTCGCATAGGTAGCCAAATGCCTTGTCATCTTATTAGTGACGCGCATGATTCAATTCAAGAGATTCCTTCTGTCCCTATTTAAAACCTCACGGATATTAAAAATATTAAACATATATTGTTATAAGTCTTAAACCTTAAGACGGCGGGAGTTGAATTACTTTCGCATAGGTAGCCAAATGCCTTGTCATCTTATTAGTGACGCGCATGATTCAATTCAAGAGATTCCTTCTGTCCCTATTTAAAACCTCACGGATATTAAAAATATTAAACATATATTGTTATAAGTCTTAAACCTTAAGACGGCGGGAGTTGAATTACTTTCGCATAGGTAGCCAAATGCCTTGTCATCTTATTAGTGACGCGCATGATTCAATTCAAGAGATTCCTTCTGTCCCTATTTAAAACCTCACGGATATTAAAAATATTAAACATATATTGTTATAAGTCTTAAACCTTAAGACGGCGGGAGTTGAATTACTTTCGCATAGGTAGCCAAATGCCTTGTCATCTTATTAGTGACGCGCATGATTCAATTCAAGAGATTCCTTCTGTCCCTATTTAAAACCTCACGGATATTAAAAATATTAAACATATATTGTTATAAGTCTTAAACCTTAAGACGGCGGGAGTTGAATTACTTTCGCATAGGTAGCCAAATGCCTTGTCATCTTATTAGTGACGCGCATGATTCAATTCAAGAGATTCCTTCTGTCCCTATTTAAAACCTCACGGATATTAAAAATATTAAACATATATTGTTATAAGTCTTAAACCTTAAGACGGCGGGAGTTGAATTACTTTCGCATAGGTAGCCAAATGCCTTGTCATCTTATTAGTGACGCGCATGATTCAATTCAAGAGATTCCTTCTGTCCCTATTTAAAACCTCACGGATATTAAAAATATTAAACATATATTGTTATAAGTCTTAAACCTTAAGACGGCGGGAGTTGAATTACTTTCGCATAGGTAGCCAAATGCCTTGTCATCTTATTAGTGACGCGCATGATTCAATTCAAGAGATTCCTTCTGTCCCTATTTAAAACCTCACGGATATTAAAAATATTAAACATATATTGTTATAAGTCTTAAACCTTAAGACGGCGGGAGTTGAATTACTTTCGCATAGGTAGCCAAATGCCTTGTCATCTTATTAGTGACGCGCATGATTCAATTCAAGAGATTCCTTCTGTCCCTATTTAAAACCTCACGGATATTAAAAATATTAAACATATATTGTTATAAGTCTTAAACCTTAAGACGGCGGGAGTTGAATTACTTTCGCATAGGTAGCCAAATGCCTTGTCATCTTATTAGTGACGCGCATGATTCAATTCAAGAGATTCCTTCTGTCCCTATTTAAAACCTCACGGATATTAAAAATATTAAACATATATTGTTATAAGTCTTAAACCTTAAGACGGCGGGAGTTGAATTACTTTCGCATAGGTAGCCAAATGCCTTGTCATCTTATTAGTGACGCGCATGATTCAATTCAAGAGATTCCTTCTGTCCCTATTTAAAACCTCACGGATATTAAAAATATTAAACATATATTGTTATAAGTCTTAAACCTTAAGACGGCGGGAGTTGAATTACTTTCGCATAGGTAGCCAAATGCCTTGTCATCTTATTAGTGACGCGCATGATTCAATTCAAGAGATTCCTTCTGTCCCTATTTAAAACCTCACGGATATTAAAAATATTAAACATATATTGTTATAAGTCTTAAACCTTAAGACGGCGGGAGTTGAATTACTTTCGCATAGGTAGCCAAATGCCTTGTCATCTTATTAGTGACGCGCATGATTCAATTCAAGAGATTCCTTCTGTCCCTATTTAAAACCTCACGGATATTAAAAATATTAAACATATATTGTTATAAGTCTTAAACCTTAAGACGGCGGGAGTTGAATTACTTTCGCATAGGTAGCCAAATGCCTTGTCATCTTATTAGTGACGCGCATGATTCAATTCAAGAGATTCCTTCTGTCCCTATTTAAAACCTCACGGATATTAAAAATATTAAACATATATTGTTATAAGTCTTAAACCTTAAGACGGCGGGAGTTGAATTACTTTCGCATAGGTAGCCAAATGCCTTGTCATCTTATTAGTGACGCGCATGATTCAATTCAAGAGATTCCTTCTGTCCCTATTTAAAACCTCACGGATATTAAAAATATTAAACATATATTGTTATAAGTCTTAAACCTTAAGACGGCGGGAGTTGAATTACTTTCGCATAGGTAGCCAAATGCCTTGTCATCTTATTAGTGACGCGCATGATTCAATTCAAGAGATTCCTTCTGTCCCTATTTAAAACCTCACGGATATTAAAAATATTAAACATATATTGTTATAAGTCTTAAACCTTAAGACGGCGGGAGTTGAATTACTTTCGCATAGGTAGCCAAATGCCTTGTCATCTTATTAGTGACGCGCATGATTCAATTCAAGAGATTCCTTCTGTCCCTATTTAAAACCTCACGGATATTAAAAATATTAAACATATATTGTTATAAGTCTTAAACCTTAAGACGGCGGGAGTTGAATTACTTTCGCATAGGTAGCCAAATGCCTTGTCATCTTATTAGTGACGCGCATGATTCAATTCAAGAGATTCCTTCTGTCCCTATTTAAAACCTCACGGATATTAAAAATATTAAACATATATTGTTATAAGTCTTAAACCTTAAGACGGCGGGAGTTGAATTACTTTCGCATAGGTAGCCAAATGCCTTGTCATCTTATTAGTGACGCGCATGATTCAATTCAAGAGATTCCTTCTGTCCCTATTTAAAACCTCACGGATATTAAAAATATTAAACATATATTGTTATAAGTCTTAAACCTTAAGACGGCGGGAGTTGAATTACTTTCGCATAGGTAGCCAAATGCCTTGTCATCTTATTAGTGACGCGCATGATTCAATTCAAGAGATTCCTTCTGTCCCTATTTAAAACCTCACGGATATTAAAAATATTAAACATATATTGTTATAAGTCTTAAACCTTAAGACGGCGGGAGTTGAATTACTTTCGCATAGGTAGCCAAATGCCTTGTCATCTTATTAGTGACGCGCATGATTCAATTCAAGAGATTCCTTCTGTCCCTATTTAAAACCTCACGGATATTAAAAATATTAAACATATATTGTTATAAGTCTTAAACCTTAAGACGGCGGGAGTTGAATTACTTTCGCATAGGTAGCCAAATGCCTTGTCATCTTATTAGTGACGCGCATGATTCAATTCAAGAGATTCCTTCTGTCCCTATTTAAAACCTCACGGATATTAAAAATATTAAACATATATTGTTATAAGTCTTAAACCTTAAGACGGCGGGAGTTGAATTACTTTCGCATAGGTAGCCAAATGCCTTGTCATCTTATTAGTGACGCGCATGATTCAATTCAAGAGATTCCTTCTGTCCCTATTTAAAACCTCACGGATATTAAAAATATTAAACATATATTGTTATAAGTCTTAAACCTTAAGACGGCGGGAGTTGAATTACTTTCGCATAGGTAGCCAAATGCCTTGTCATCTTATTAGTGACGCGCATGATTCAATTCAAGAGATTCCTTCTGTCCCTATTTAAAACCTCACGGATATTAAAAATATTAAACATATATTGTTATAAGTCTTAAACCTTAAGACGGCGGGAGTTGAATTACTTTCGCATAGGTAGCCAAATGCCTTGTCATCTTATTAGTGACGCGCATGATTCAATTCAAGAGATTCCTTCTGTCCCTATTTAAAACCTCACGGATATTAAAAATATTAAACATATATTGTTATAAGTCTTAAACCTTAAGACGGCGGGAGTTGAATTACTTTCGCATAGGTAGCCAAATGCCTTGTCATCTTATTAGTGACGCGCATGATTCAATTCAAGAGATTCCTTCTGTCCCTATTTAAAACCTCACGGATATTAAAATATTAAACATATATTGTTATAAGTCTTAAACCTTAAGACGGCGGGAGTTGAATTACTTTCGCATAGGTAGCCAAATGCCTTGTCATCTTATTAGTGACGCGCATGATTCAATTCAAGAGATTCCTTCTGTCCCTATTTAAAACCTCACGGATATTAAAAATATTAAACATATATTGTTATAAGTCTTAAACCTTAAGACGGCGGGAGTTGAATTACTTTCGCATAGGTAGCCAAATGCCTTGTCATCTTATTAGTGACGCGCATGATTCAATTCAAGAGATTCCTTCTGTCCCTATTTAAAACCTCACGGATATTAAAAATATTAAACATATATTGTTATAAGTCTTAAACCTTAAGACGGCGGGAGTTGAATTACTTTCGCATAGGTAGCCAAATGCCTTGTCATCTTATTAGTGACGCGCATGATTCAATTCAAGAGATTCCTTCTGTCCCTATTTTAAAACCTCACGGATATTAAAAATATTAAACATATATTGTTATAAGTCTTAAACCTTAAGACGGCGGGAGTTGAATTACTTTCGCATAGGTAGCCAAATGCCTTGTCATCTTATTAGTGACGCGCATGATTCAATTCAAGAGATTCCTTCTGTCCCTATTTAAAACCTCACGGATATTAAAAATATTAAACATATATTGTTATAAGTCTTAAACCTTAAGACGGCGGGAGTTGAATTACTTTCGCATAGGTAGCCAAATGCCTTGTCATCTTATTAGTGACGCGCATGATTCAATTCAAGAGATTCCTTCTGTCCCTATTTAAAACCTCACGGATATTAAAAATATTAAACATATATTGTTATAAGTCTTAAACCTTAAGACGGCGGGAGTTGAATTACTTTCGCATAGGTAGCCAAATGCCTTGTCATCTTATTAGTGACGCGCATGATTCAATTCAAGAGATTCCTTCTGTCCCTATTTAAAACCTCACGGATATTAAAAATATTAAACATATATTGTTATAAGTCTTAAACCTTAAGACGGCGGGAGTTGAATTACTTTCGCATAGGTAGCCAAATGCCTTGTCATCTTATTAGTGACGCGCATGATTCAATTCAAGAGATTCCTTCTGTCCCTATTTAAAACCTCACGGATATTAAAAATATTAAACATATATTGTTATAAGTCTTAAACCTTAAGACGGCGGGAGTTGAATTACTTTCGCATAGGTAGCCAAATGCCTTGTCATCTTATTAGTGACGCGCATGATTCAATTCAAGAGATTCCTTCTGTCCCTATTTAAAACCTCACGGATATTAAAAATATTAAACATATATTGTTATAAGTCTTAAACCTTAAGACGGCGGGAGTTGAATTACTTTCGCATAGGTAGCCAAATGCCTTGTCATCTTATTAGTGACGCGCATGATTCAATTCAAGAGATTCCTTCTGTCCCTATTTAAAACCTCACGGATATTAAAAATATTAAACATATATTGTTATAAGTCTTAAACCTTAAGACGGCGGGAGTTGAATTACTTTCGCATAGGTAGCCAAATGCCTTGTCATCTTATTAGTGACGCGCATGATTCAATTCAAGAGATTCCTTCTGTCCCTATTTAAAACCTCACGGATATTAAAAATATTAAACATATATTGTTATAAGTCTTAAACCTTAAGACGGCGGGAGTTGAATTACTTTCGCATAGGTAGCCAAATGCCTTGTCATCTTATTAGTGACGCGCATGATTCAATTCAAGAGATTCCTTCTGTCCCTATTTAAAACCTCACGGATATTAAAATATTAAACATATATTGTTATAAGTCTTAAACCTTAAGACGGCGGGAGTTGAATTACTTTCGCATAGGTAGCCAAATGCCTTGTCATCTTATTAGTGACGCGCATGATTCAATTCAAGAGATTCCTTCTGTCCCTATTTAAAACCTCACGGATATTAAAAATATTAAACATATATTGTTATAAGTCTTAAACCTTAAGACGGCGGGAGTTGAATTACTTTCGCATAGGTAGCCAAATGCCTTGTCATCTTATTAGTGACGCGCATGATTCAATTCAAGAGATTCCTTCTGTCCCTATTTAAAACCTCACGGATATTAAAAATATTAAACATATATTGTTATAAGTCTTAAACCTTAAGACGGCGGGAGTTGAATTACTTTCGCATAGGTAGCCAAATGCCTTGTCATCTTATTAGTGACGCGCATGATTCAATTCAAGAGATTCCTTCTGTCCCTATTTAAAACCTCACGGATATTCAAATATTAAACATATATTGTTATAAGTCTTAAACCTTAAGACGGCGGGAGTTGAATTACTTTCGCATAGGTAGCCAAATGCCTTGTCATCTTATTAGTGACGCGCATGATTCAATTCAAGAGATTCCTTCTGTCCCTATTTAAAACCTCACGGATATTAAAAATATTAAACATATATTGTTATAAGTCTTAAACCTTAAGACGGCGGGAGTTGAATTACTTTCGCATAGGTAGCCAAATGCCTTGTCATCTTATTAGTGACGCGCATGATTCAATTCAAGAGATTCCTTCTGTCCCTATTTAAAACCTCACGGATATTAAAATATTAAACATATATTGTTATAAGTCTTAAACCTTAAGACGGCGGGAGTTGAATTACTTTCGCATAGGTAGCCAAATGCCTTGTCATCTTATTAGTGACGCGCATGATTCAATTCAAGAGATTCCTTCTGTCCCTATTTAAAACCTCACGGATATTAAAAATATTAAACATATATTGTTATAAGTCTTAAACCTTAAGACGGCGGGAGTTGAATTACTTTCGCATAGGTAGCCAAATGCCTTGTCATCTTATTAGTGACGCGCATGATTCAATTCAAGAGATTCCTTCTGTCCCTATTTAAAACCTCACGGATATTAAAAATATTAAACATATATTGTTATAAGTCTTAAACCTTAAGACGGCGGGAGTTGAATTACTTTCGCATAGGTAGCCAAATGCCTTGTCATCTTATTAGTGACGCGCATGATTCAATTCAAGAGATTCCTTCTGTCCCTATTTAAAACCTCACGGATATTAAACATATTAAACATATATTGTTATAAGTCTTAAACCTTAAGACGGCGGGAGTTGAATTACTTTCGCATAGGTAGCCAAATGCCTTGTCATCTTATTAGTGACGCGCATGATTCAATTCAAGAGATTCCTTCTGTCCCTATTTAAAACCTCACGGATATTAAAAATATTAAACATATATTGTTATAAGTCTTAAACCTTAAGACGGCGGGAGTTGAATTACTTTCGCATAGGTAGCCAAATGCCTTGTCATCTTATTAGTGACGCGCATGATTCAATTCAAGAGATTCCTTCTGTCCCTATTTAAAACCTCACGGATATTAAAAATATTAAACATATATTGTTATAAGTCTTAAACCTTAAGACGGCGGGAGTTGAATTACTTTCGCATAGGTAGCCAAATGCCTTGTCATCTTATTAGTGACGCGCATGATTCAATTCAAGAGATTCCTTCTGTCCCTATTTAAAACCTCACGGATATTAAAAATATTAAACATATATTGTTATAAGTCTTAAACCTTAAGACGGCGGGAGTTGAATTACTTTCGCATAGGTAGCCAAATGCCTCGTCATCTTATTAGTGACGCGCATGATTCAATTCAAGAGATTCCTTCTGTCCCTATTTAAAACCTCACGGATATTAAAAATATTAAACATATATTGTTATAAGTCTTAAACCTTAAGACGGCGGGAGTTGAATTACTTTCGCATAGGTAGCCAAATGCCTTGTCATCTTATTAGTGACGCGCATGATTCAATTCAAGAGATTCCTTCTGTCCCTATTTAAAACCTCACGGATATTAAAAATATTAAACATATATTGTTATAAGTCTTAAACCTTAAGACGGCGGGAGTTGAATTACTTTCGCATAGGTAGCCAAATGCCTTGTCATCTTATTAGTGACGCGCATGATTCAATTCAAGAGATTCCTTCTGTCCCTATTTAAAACCTCACGGATATTAAAAATATTAAACATATATTGTTATAAGTCTTAAACCTTAAGACGGCGGGAGTTGAATTACTTTCGCATAGGTAGCCAAATGCCTTGTCATCTTATTAGTGACGCGCATGATTCAATTAAGAGATTCCTTCTGTCCCTATTTAAAACCTCACGGATATTAAAAATATTAAACATATATTGTTATAAGTCTTAAACCTTAAGACGGCGGGAGTTGAATTACTTTCGCATAGGTAGCCAAATGCCTTGTCATCTTATTAGTGACGCGCATGATTCAATTCAAGAGATTCCTTCTGTCCCTATTTAAAACCTCACGGATATTAAAAATATTAAACATATATTGTTATAAGTCTTAAACCTTAAGACGGCGGGAGTTGAATTACTTTCGCATAGGTAGCCAAATGCCTTGTCATCTTATTAGTGACGCGCATGATTCAATTCAAGAGATTCCTTCTGTCCCTATTTAAAACCTCACGGATATTAAAAATATTAAACATATATTGTTATAAGTCTTAAACCTTAAGACGGCGGGAGTTGAATTACTTTCGCATAGGTAGCCAAATGCCTTGTCATCTTATTAGTGACGCGCATGATTCAATTCAAGAGATTCCTTCTGTCCCTCTTTTTAAAACCTCACGGATATTAAAAATATTAAACATATATTGTTATAAGTCTTAAACCTTAAGACGGCGGGAGTTGAATTACTTTCGCATAGGTAGCCAAATGCCTTGTCATCTTATTAGTGACGCGCATGATTCAATTCAAGAGATTCCTTCTGTCCCTATTTAAAACCTCACGGATATTAAAAATATTAAACATATATTGTTATAAGTCTTAAACCTTAAGACGGCGGGAGTTGAATTACTTTCGCATAGGTAGCCAAATGCCTTGTCATCTTATTAGTGACGCGCATGATTCAATTCAAGAGATTCCTTCTGTCCCTATTTAAAACCTCACGGATATTAAAAATATTAAACATATATTGTTATAAGTCTTAAACCTTAAGACGGCGGGAGTTGAATTACTTTCGCATAGGTAGCCAAATGCCTTGTCATCTTATTAGTGACGCGCATGATTCAATTCAAGAGATTCCTTCTGTCCCTATTTAAAACCTCACGGATAATAAAAATATTAAACATATATTGTTATAAGTCTTAAACCTTAAGACGGCGGGAGTTGAATTACTTTCGCATAGGTAGCCAAATGCCTTGTCATCTTATTAGTGACGCGCATGATTCAATTCAAGAGATTCCTTCTGTCCCTATTTAAAACCTCACGGATATTAAAAATATTAAACATATATTGTTATAAGTCTTAAACCTTAAGACGGCGGGAGTTGAATTACTTTCGCATAGGTAGCCAAATGCCTTGTCATCTTATTAGTGACGCGCATGATTCAATTCAAGAGATTCCTTCTGTCCCTATTTAAAACCTCACGGATATTAAAAATATTAAACATATATTGTTATAAGTCTTAAACCTTAAGACGGCGGGAGTTGAATTACTTTCGCATAGGTAGCCAAATGCCTTGTCATCTTATTAGTGACGCGCATGATTCAATTCAAGAGATTCCTTCTGTCCCTATTTAAAACCTCACGGATATTAAAAATATTAAACATATAGGAATATTAGTCTTAAACCTTAAGACGGCGGGAGTTGAATTACTTTCGCATAGGTAGCCAAATGCCTTGTCATCTTATTAGTGACGCGCATGATTCAATTCAAGAGATTCCTTCTGTCCCTATTTAAAACCTCACGGATATTAAAAATATTAAACATATATTGTTATAAGTCTTAAACCTTAAGACGGCGGGAGTTGAATTACTTTCGCATAGGTCACCAAATGCCTTGTCATCTTATTAGTGACGCGCATGATTCAATTCAAGAGATTCCTTCTGTCCCTATTTAAAACCTCACGGATATTAAAAATATTAAACATATATTGTTATAAGTCTTAAACCTTAAGACGGCGGGAGTTGAATTACTTTCGCATAGGTAGCCAAATGCCTTGTCATCTTATTAGTGACGCGCATGATTCAATTCAAGAGATTCCTTCTGTCCCTATTTAAAACCTCACGGATATTAAAAATATTAAACATATATTGTTATAAGTCTTAAACCTTAAGACGGGGTGAGTTGAATTACTTTCGCATAGGTAGCCAAATGCCTTGTCATCTTATTAGTGACGCGCATGATTCAATTCAAGAGATTCCTTCTGTCCCTATTTAAAACCTCACGGATATTAAAAATATTAAACATATATTGTTATAAGTCTTAAACCTTAAGACGGCGGGAGTTGAATTACTTTCGCATAGGTAGCCAAATGCCTTGTCATCTTATTAGTGACGCGCATGATTCAATTCAAGAGATTCCTTCTGTCCCTATTTAAAACCTCACGGATATTAAAAAATATTAAACATATATTGTTATAAGTCTTAAACCTTAAGACGGCGGGAGTTGAATTACTTTCGCATAGGTAGCCAAATGCCTTGTCATCTTATTAGTGACGCGCATGATTCAATTCAAGAGATTCCTTCTGTCCCTATTTAAAACCTCACGGATATTAAAAATATTAAACATATATTGTTATAAGTCTTAAACCTTAAGACGGCGGGAGTTGAATTCTTTCGC
>NW_027222837.1:0-1000 GCF_030179905.1 Drosophila bipectinata | reverse complement strand
CTATTCTCCATATTTAGCATATTAATTATTTCTAAACTTAAAAAAATGGCTTGAGGGTAAGAAATTCCAGTCAAATGAAAAGTTAATCTGTGAAACAAACGCCTATTTTGAGGACCTGGACAAATCCTATTATATGGAAGGTATTAGGAAACTGGAGGATCAATGGTCCAAGTGAATACGTCTAAAAGGAGATTATGTTGAGAAATAAAAAAGTAAAATTAAAAAAAAAACGTATTTTCTTTGTAAGGCCGACTTTTTATCAGCCTACACTCGTAGGTCTCACTTACATCTAAGTTAAACCCTATCCTACTCCTACCATCCAAAACCTTTTTCTCTCCAGGGTGCTACAAGTAGATGTCTTTTCTTACAAAATCCAGGAGATCATGGAATCTCAACCATCGCCGTCATACATCTAGGGGACGGTCTAAAACCTCAAAATTACAAATCCATTACACTAAATCCATTGTAATGGATTACAATCGACCCCATCCTGTACCGATCCCTTGATAACCCAGAATCTAAGCTAATAAACGTAGAAGAACAAATGTAAAACCTTGTGCCACACAATAGTAGAAAAAAAGGTATTGTAAATGGATTAGGCTCAGTAATTAAAACAATAACAAGAAATATGAATATCGTTGATGCGGAAGAAATTTTTTAACAAATCGAAAATTTAAACAAGAAAGGAAAGCTAACTTCGGGCGGAGACGAAGTTTATATACCCTTGCAGTTAAAACCGGTTTTATATCGCAATTTAAAACCAACCCATTTCCGGTCGTTCAGTTATATGGCAGCTGTAAGATATAGTCGACCGATTTTGGTATGAAATTTGGTAGGAAATTTGGCTGTACTAAATTCCAGCTTTCTATCTTCAAAAACACGAAATCATCTCCGATACTTCAGTTATATGGCAGCTGTAGGATATATGTCTCATGATACAATTATAAAGTACAATTATTACAAGTATAATTGTATCATGATATGTCTCGTCTAAAATAAG
>NW_027222836.1:0-6750 GCF_030179905.1 Drosophila bipectinata | reverse complement strand
GCTGGCTATCTACATCCCCGTTAATAAGGTTAGGCAGAAAAACTACATCGAGCATTGACCTACAATTTGTTAAGCTAGGTAAGTTTATAAGTAAAAAACTGCTACTGTAGGATGGAAGCTGCAAGTGCAAATATTAAAAAGTTCTTTTGTACGGATTCTATGCGGTCCTTATGTACTCCATTGGGGTATTCCAGACACATGAACCGTACTCCAGTATAGGACGGACCAAGGAAACAAATAATGTTTTGGTTATATAGGGGTCATTAAATTCTTTTGACCACCTTTTGATAAAACCAAGGACTCCTTTAGCCTTATTAACCATTAAGGAAATATGGTCGGCAAATGTAAGTTTGATGTCTAATAGGATGCCGAGATCATTAACCTGGGTTAATTTTTCTAAGGCAATCCCATTAATAGAATAAGTAGCTTGCAGAGGGCAAGAACGATAAAAAGACATATGCTTGCATTTGGATCCATTAAGTATTAGATCATTAGCTAAACACCATTTTTGAAAGTATCAAGGTCAGACTGAAAACTGCATTGGGCAGAGATGGATTTGTACTGAAGACAAAGCTTTACATCATCTGCATACATAAGAACTAGAGAGTTCGTTAAATAAGCGTAAATAATAACGGGCCAAGATGACTTGCCTGAGGGACGCCGGATGTAGCACGGACCAGACGGGACTGTATGTTTTTAAATAAGACTCTTTGTGTCCTTCCATCTAGGTAGCTGGAGATCCACGTTAAGAGGTCTTTAGGAAAACCCAGCATATTCAGTTTACTCAACAAGAGTGAGTGATTAACTGAATCAAATGCCTTGCTGAAGTCTGTTTAAATTACATCGGTTTGATATCCCTTACAAAAGCCATCTATGACAAAGGATGTCAACTCCAATAAGTTTGTGGTGGTGGAGCGACGCTTAATAAAGCCATGCTGACAAGGAGTGATAATCGAAGAGCAAAGGTGTTGCAAATGAGGGGTAATTAATTTTTCAAATAACTTTGGAATTGCCGACAACTTAGAGATGCCTCTGTAGTTGGCAGCCTCGGACTTTTTCCCTTTTTTATTTATTTTTTTTGTATTTTTTTTGTATTTTTTTTGATATTTGTGCTCTTGGACTATTTCAACCATTTTCTTAAAAGCTTCATTATATTCGACAGGTGAGGGAACAATATCAGAATTCACTACTAATTTCTTCGATTTCCTTATAAAGCGGAACATATAAACGAACACTCGCACCAGTTTTAGGTGAGAGGAATATCCTTCTATCACTTCCAATAAATATGGGGTAGATTGCGGTTAATCCGACCGCATTCTTTTTCGCTTCCATCTGTAGAAGTTCTGGTGACTGATTAAACCGGGGGCTCGTCGGCCACTTATCTTCCGGTTTCTTTAAAAACGATGGACCTGTAAACCAGATCGATTCTACAGTCTCCTTTACGTCTCCACCTCTGGACACTATATCTGCCGGGTTCTGTTTAGTTGGTACATGCCGCCACGTGCTATCATCTGACCACTCTTGAATTTCAGCTACTCTATTCGATACGAACGTTGACAACGACGATGGATGGGAACGAATCCAATGAAGAGTTACTTCTGAATCCGACCAAAATACACTTCGTTCGATCGAAACTGTTATTAGAGGCTTTATCTTCCGGCAGAGATCTACGAGAAGGCGAGCGGCACATAACTTAAGACAGGGGAGCGTCTTTGTCTTGAGCGGCGGTACTTTGGACTTTTGGATGTTCCGCTTGGTCGCCCATGACTGAAGCATCAATTTAAAATTTAAACACATCTTCCTTAGGAACCCAAGTGATGCCTAATGCTTTAGTCAGTTCTGAGCCCGAAAGTGTTATTGGCTTAACCGTGCTCTCGGTTGCAGTAACTTCAGGCGAGTTTGAAAACCACTTGCTCAATTCAAACCCAGCGTTTTGAAGAACCGGAGTTACTTAAGACTCAATTGTCTTTAGCTTTATCTTTATCCAAGTCAAACATTATAGATAGAGCTAACAAGGAGACAATCGCGATATATTCTTGTTGAAAAGCCATTGGCCTTAAATGGGGATGCCTCCACATGCAGAGAAAGACTTAGGAAAACAGGCAGCCTACGTACCACACCGACAGACGCCATAGAATTCATAGTCGACCTATTACCTGTAGAGATAATGGGGGCTAAGATACTCACGCTATCGCCAATTAGGCTACGTGAGACGGGCATATCGTAAAGGACCGACTATGGACATACCAAGACCTACATCATTGCACGCCAACGGGGGCTACAGACTACTGCATACCTGTTGATCATCCCACCACCAACAAAACAATCAATAATAGAAATAAAATTATTCACAAAGATAATATAAAATTCTAAATATTTATATATAATCTTTTTTTTATTTCCTTTCCCAGAAACTTCCCTCTCTTTCTTTTCAAGCGAACGGTCGTGTTTTTTTGTGCGCACTGCGTTTTTGATAAATATTGGTAAACCGGTGTTTACATACTTTGTGAATTAATCTTGTGAATCATAACAATCTTAAAGCCTAAACCGTATCGCTTCGCGAGTGCTTTGGTATATTTGGAATCGAATTAATAAATTGTCTAAATTCTATTCCAAGCATAGCTCAGCTCTGCTTCTTCCCCGGCTTATCTACCATATATTTTCTGCATTTCTCTTGTGCACTCTTTCAAAGCTCCCGCTTCGGCTTCTTGTTTGGCACAGTGGTTCAAGGTATTGTGTTTTTTAACTTTCTAAATATTAACTTTTGTCTTACTAAACTTAAAAAAAAAAATAATAATAATAAACAAAATGGAATTTAAACTGGTCTGTGCCATTAAGTCTTGCAACAAGACGATTTCCACATCCCAGCCTAGTATCCATTGCTGGATATGTGAAAACGTCGTGCACGCCAAGTGTGCCGGTTTCACTGCATCAGTTTCGGATGCCATTTTCCGTAGGTCTGGGATACATTATTGTTGCGAAAATTGTTGTGCTGTGCAAGGCGAAATGAGGTCGTTCATGAGACAGACCAAAAATGGATTTAAAGAGCTGATCACTGGTTTTCGTAAAATCAATGACCAGCTCTGTGCGCTTGACACTCAATTTAGTGGCCTTCAGCTGCTAAATGAGTCCCCTAAGCGTAAGAAATCCGCTGTTTCTGATCCGCCTCAGCCTGCTCAGCGACATTAATGCAGCCGCTCATAACTCTGGCCACCCCAAGGGCCTTAACTGAGAAAAATTCGTCAGAATTTCTCAGGGATAATGAGCAATTGTCCGATATGTCCGCCATGGCATCCTTCAAGTGATGCCACAGGTCCTAGGGAACGAAACCCCCATTAGGGTCACCCAAAAGGGTATTCCACAGTCCGGACCACCGGCACCGACTGATGCTGCAGTTCTTGTACCTGCGACACCAAAACCCTTACAGGTGATTCCTCCATCGAAACATATATTTGTTTCTCGGCTTGCCCCTGATACTTCAGAGATTGATATCTCGGCTTATATCAAAGCCAAAACTAAAGCCGATATAAAGGTGAAGGACATACAAAAATTTAAATACAATTATACAAGGCGCACGTCTTCTTTCAAGATTCGTGTGCCCGCGCTGATGTTCAAAACGATTTGTTCTCCCAGTTTTTGGCCAGAGAATCTTTTCGTCCAAGAACATCAGCCTAGTTCCGTTAAAAAAAAAGTTAATAAACCAGTGGGAGTGAGACTTCCCAATATCGGAACCACTGACCCACCCGCCACCTCTTCTTTGGCCTCAAACCCAAAAAAACTATTTCTCACTAACTCTTACCTATCAGAATACTAGGGGGCTACGTAGCAAACTCCCCAAGCTATATTCTGATAGTTCTTTCTTTGCATCCCATATAATAGCATTTACAGAAACTTGGTTAAATCCGGAGATCTTTAGCTCCGAAGTTTTTCCAAGTAAGTACACCACTTTAGACGGGATCGATCTCAGCGAAGAGGAGGTGGAGTCCTCATTTCGGTAGACTCTACTTTGCTTCTGAAGAGGTGAAATCCCAAGCGTTTGGGGACATAGAATTTATTTGCTTTACAATCACGATGTCCGTGAAAGCTTTATACATTACATGTTCATATATACCTCCTATGTCTGAACCGCCCACATATTGGCAGCATTTGTCCGCTATCGATACGTCTCTAATCTTATGACGGATCGTGACCAACTCGTAGCGGTGGGCGACTTTAATATCCCAGAATTAAAGTGGTCCAAACGTCGATAACTCACCATCTTTGTCACTTATAAACTTACCATGACTTCACCGCGGGCATGTTTGACATGTCCCTAGGTCAGATCAATCATGTTAGAAATTCGCTAGGTCGGCTTTAGACTTATGTTTTGTATTGATCCGGATGGTACCGCTCTCTCCAGAGCTTTCCCCTTTCAGCCCCAGAGGATCCATATCACCCCACGCTGGAGGGTTCTCATCGAAACCACTCCTGGTATCGATCAGATGTCTCCGAGCGTGGTAAATAAGATTCGCTGTTTCCGTAAAGCTGACTTTTCAAAAAACTTAATAGCCTTATCGATACATTTGACTGGTCTGATATTCTGGCGTGCACTGATCTTAATGTCACTTTAGAAAAATTTTATTTTACTTTAAATACATTTTTTGACTCATGTGTGCCTTGGAAACATCCGTCCGCTTCAACAAATCCTCCTTGTATACAAGGTCCTCACTAACCTAAAAAATAAAAAAAATAAGCTTTTACTTAAATATAAAAAAAACCTGCAGTAGTGTTGATTTCTCAAGATACCTTCTGGCTCGGTTGTGTTTTACGGTGGATAACGCTGAATGTTATAGGAATTATATTGACCGCTGCCGGATTCAATTTACTCAGGATCCAAAGCAGGTTTTATAATTTTGTAAACACTAAGCGTAAACACGATCTTTTTCACCTCGCTTATGTTTGAAAATTCCTCTGCGACTTCGATCAGGCCATTGCCGATCTATTCGCAGAATTTTTTCAAACAACTTATCTCCTCCTAAATTGACTGATCAGCCTTATGCATATAACATTCAAGCAGCAAATCTTATTTTCTGTCCGTCTTTTCTGAGAACAACTTATTATCTGGTCTTTTAAGGGTAAAACCCATTATTCGCCAGGCCCCGACGGAGTACCAGGCTGTGTGCTAAAATACTGGCCAGGGCTCTGTGCAAACCTCTTCTAAGACTTTTCAACTTATCTTTGGAAACCGCGATTTTCCCCTTAAGTGGAAGGAATCATTATAATTCCCCTACATAAAAAGGGGAAAAAGTCCGAGGCTGCAAACTACAGAGGCATCTCTAAGTGTCGGCAATTCCAAAGTTATTTGAAAAAATAATTACCCCTCATTTGCAACACCTTGCTCTTCGATTCATCACTCCCTTGTCAGCATGGCTTTATTAAGCGTCGCTCCCACCACAAAAACTTATTGGAGTTGACATCCTTTGTCATAGACGGCTTTGTAAGGGATATCAAACCGATGTAATTTACACAGACTTCAGCAAAACATTTGATTCAGTTAATCACTCACTTTTGTTGAGTAAATGAATATGCTGGGTTTTCCTAAAGACTCTTAACGTGGATCTCCAGCTACCTAGATGGAAGGACACAAAGAGTTATTTAAAAACATACAGTCCCGTCTGGTCCGTGCTACATCCGGCGTCCTCAAGGAAGTCATCTTGGCCCGTATTATTTACGCTTTTTATAAACGACTTGCCCCCTGCTTTAACGAACTCTCTAGTTCTTATGTATGCAGATGATGTAAAGCTTTGTCTTCAGTATAAATCCATCTCTGCCAATGCAGTCTTCAGTCTGACCTGATAACTTTCAAAAATGGTGTTTGGCTAATGATCTAATACTTAATGGATCAAAATGCAAGCATATGTCTTTTTATCGTTCTTGCCCTCTGCAAGCTACGTATTCCATTAATGGGATTGCCTTAGAAAAATTAACCCAGGTAATGATCTCGGCATCCTATTTAGACATAAAACTTAATTTGCCGACCATATTTCCTAATGGTTAATAAGGCTAAAGGAGTCCTTGGTTTTATTAAAAGGTGGTCAAAAGAATTTAATGACCCCTATATAACCAAAACTTTATTCATTTCTTTGGTCCGTCCGATACTAGAGTACGTTTCATGTGTCTGGAGTCCCCATATGGAGTACATAAGGACCGCATAGAATCCGTACAAAAGACTTTTTAATATTTGCACTTAGAGGGTCTATACTGGGATGCAAATCTTCAGCTCCATCCTACAGTAGCAGACTTTTACTTATTAACTTACCTAGCTTAACAATTCGTAGGACAATGCTCGGTGTAGTTTTTCTGCATAACCTTATCAACGGGGATGTAGATAGCCAGCATTTACTAACACGCTTAAATTCAACATTCCTAATAGAAGGACTCGAAACTTAGTCCTCTGTTCCTTAGCCGTTGTAGTTCGACATATGCACTGCATGACCCTTTTAGGGTATTATGTTCGAACTATAATGGTCTCTACTCTATTACATCTCTTTCCTGTCCCTCTAATTTAAAATATAGAATTTTAAATTTCCTTACTAACTCCTCTTAGCTTAATAATTAACAAATAACTTAATATACTCTAACAAATCGTTTCTTGAGCGCCCCTCGGTCGTCTGGGCCTCTAAGCTTTATGATGAATACAGGAATGCTAGCTGATGCTTTTATTGATGCACAAGCCATTTCCAAATTCTGAAAGACCGCGAAAAACAAAAA
>NW_027222835.1:0-22000 GCF_030179905.1 Drosophila bipectinata | reverse complement strand
CGCATGATTCAATTCAAGAGATTCCTTCTGTCCCTATTTAAAACCTCACGGATATTAAAAATATTAAACATATATTGTTATAAGTCTTAAACCTTAAGACGGCGGGAGTTGAATTACTTTCGCATAGGTAGCCAAATGCCTTGTCATCTTATTAGTGACGCGCATGATTTAATTCAAGAGATTCCTCCTGTCCCTATTTAAAACCTCACGGATATTAAAAATATTAAACATATATTGTTATAAGTCTTAAACCTTAAGACGGCGGGAGTTGAATTACTTTCGCATAGGTAGCCAAATGCCTTGTCATCTTATTAGTGACGCGCATGATTCAATTCAAGAGATTCCTTCTGTCCCTATTTAAAACCTCACGGATATTAAAAATATTAAACATATATTGTTATAAGTCTTAAACCTTAAGACGGCGGGAGTTGAATTACTTTCGCATAGGTAGCCAAATGCCTCGTCATCTTATTAGTGACGCGCATGATTCAATTCAAGAGATTCCTTCTGTCCCTATTTAAAACCTTACGGATATTAAAAATATTAAACATATATTGTTATAAGTCTTAAACCTTAAGACGGCGGGAGTTGAATTACTTTCGCATAGGTAGCCAAATGCCTTGTCATCTTATTAGTGACGCGCATGATTCAATTCAAGAGATTCCTTCTGTCCCTATTTAAAACCTCACGGATATTAAAAATATTAAACATATATTGTTATAAGTCTTAAACCTTAAGACGGCGGGAGTTGAATTACTTTCGCATAGGTAGCCAAATGCCTTGTCATCTTATTAGTGACGCGCATGATTCAATTCAAGAGATTCCTTCTGTCCCTATTTAAAACCTCACGGATATTAAAAATATTAAACATATATTGTTATAAGTCTTAAACCTTAAGACGGCGGGAGTTGAATTACTTTCGCATAGGTAGCCAAATGCCTTGTCATCTTATTAGTGACGCGCATGATTCAATTCAAGAGATTCCTTCTGTCCCTATTTAAAACCTCACGGATATTAAAAATATTAAACATATATTGTTATAAGTCTTAAACCTTAAGACGGCGGGAGTTGAATTACTTTCGCATAGGTAGCCAAATGCCTCGTCATCTTATTAGTGACGCGCATGATTCAATTCAAGAGATTCCTTCTGTCCCTATTTAAAACCTTACGGATATTAAAAATATTAAACATATATTGTTATAAGTCTTAAACCTTAAGACGGCGGGAGTTGAATTACTTTCGCATAGGTAGCCAAATGCCTTGTCATCTTATTAGTGACGCGCATGATTCAATTCAAGAGATTCCTTCTGTCCCTATTTAAAACCTCACGGATATTAAAAATATTAAACATATATTGTTATAAGTCTTAAACCTTAAGACGGCGGGAGTTGAATTACTTTCGCATAGGTAGCCAAATGCCTTGTCATCTTATTAGTGACGCGCATGATTCAATTCAAGAGATTCCTTCTGTCCCTATTTAAAACCTCACGGATATTAAAAATATTAAACATATATTGTTATAAGTCTTAAACCTTAAGACGGCGGGAGTTGAATTACTTTCGCATAGGTAGCCAAATGCCTTGTCATCTTATTAGTGACGCGCATGATTCAATTCAAGAGATTCCTTCTGTCCCTATTTAAAACCTCACGGATATTAAAAATATTAAACATATATTGTTATAAGTCTTAAACCTTAAGACGGCGGGAGTTGAATTACTTTCGCATAGGTAGCCAAATGCCTTGTCATCTTATTAGTGACGCGCATGATTTAATTCAAGAGATTCCTCCTGTCCCTATTTAAAAACCTCACGGATATTAAAAATATTAAACATATATTGTTATAAGTCTTAAACCTTAAGACGGCGGGAGTTGAATTACTTTCGCATAGGTAGCCAAATGCCTCGTCATCTTATTAGTGACGCGCATGATTCAATTCAAGAGATTCCTCATGTCCCTATTTAAAACCTCACGGATATTAAAAATATTAAACATATATTGTTATAAGTCTTAAACCTTAAGACGGCGGGAGTTGAATTACTTTCGCATAGGTAGCCAAATGCCTTGTCATCTTATTAGTGACGCGCATGATTCAATTCAAGAGATTCCTTCTGTCCCTATTTAAAACCTCACGGATATTAAAAATATTAAACATATATTGTTATAAGTCTTAAACCTTAAGACGGCGGGAGTTGAATTACTTTCGCATAGGTAGCCAAATGCCTTGTCATCTTATTAGTGACGCGCATGATTCAATTCAAGAGATTCCTTCTGTCCCTATTTAAAACCTCACGGATATTAAAAATATTAAACATATATTGTTATAAGTCTTAAACCTTAAGACGGCGGGAGTTGAATTACTTTCGCATAGGTAGCCAAATGCCTTGTCATCTTATTAGTGACGCGCATGATTCAATTCAAGAGATTCCTTCTGTCCCTATTTAAAACCTCACGGATATTAAAAATATTAAACATATATTGTTATAAGTCTTAAACCTTAAGACGGCGGGAGTTGAATTACTTTCGCATAGGTAGCCAAATGCCTTCTCATCTTATTAGTGACGCGCATGATTCAATTCAAGAGATTTTTCATGTCCCTATTTAAAACCTCACGGATATTAAAAATATTAAACATATATTGTTATAAGTCTTAAACCTTAAGACGGCGGGAGTTGAATTACTTTCGCATAGGTAGCCAAATGCCTTGTCATCTTATTAGTGACGCGCATGATTCAATTCAAGAGATTCCTTCTGTCCCTATTTAAAACCTCACGGATATTAAAAATATTAAACATATATTGTTATAAGTCTTAAACCTTAAGACGGCGGGAGTTGAATTACTTTCGCATAGGTAGCCAAATGCCTTGTCATCTTATTAGTGACGCGCATGATTCAATTCAAGAGATTCCTTCTGTCCCTATTTAAAACCTCACGGATATTAAAAATATTAAACATATATTGTTATAAGTCTTAAACCTTAAGACGGCGGGAGTTGAATTACTTTCGCATAGGTAGCCAAATGCCTTGTCATCTTATTAGTGACGCGCATGATTCAATTCAAGAGATTCCTTCTGTCCCTATTTAAAACCTCACGGATATTAAAAATATTAAACATATATTGTTATAAGTCTTAAACCTTAAGACGGCGGGAGTTGAATTACTTTCGCATAGGTAGCCAAATGCCTTGTCATCTTATTAGTGACGCGCATGATTCAATTCAAGAGATTCCTTCTGTCCCTATTTAAAACCTCACGGATATTAAAAATATTAAACATATATTGTTATAAGTCTTAAACCTTAAGACGGCGGGAGTTGAATTACTTTCGCATAGGTAGCCAAATGCCTTGTCATCTTATTAGTGACGCGCATGATTCAATTCAAGAGATTCCTTCTGTCCCTATTTAAAACCTCACGGATATTAAAAATATTAAACATATATTGTTATAAGTCTTAAACCTTAAGACGGCGGGAGTTGAATTACTTTCGCATAGGTAGCCAAATGCCTTGTCATCTTATTAGTGACGCGCATGATTCAATTCAAGAGATTCCTTCTGTCCCTATTTAAAACCTCACGGATATTAAAAATATTAAACATATATTGTTATAAGTCTTAAACCTTAAGACGGCGGGAGTTGAATTACTTTCGCATAGGTAGCCAAATGCCTTGTCATCTTATTAGTGACGCGCATGATTCAATTCAAGAGATTCCTTCTGTCCCTATTTAAAACCTCACGGATATTAAAAATATTAAACATATATTGTTATAAGTCTTAAACCTTAAGACGGCGGGAGTTGAATTACTTTCGCATAGGTAGCCAAATGCCTTGTCATCTTATTAGTGACGCGCATGATTCAATTCAAGAGATTCCTTCTGTCCCTATTTAAAACCTCACGGATATTAAAAATATTAAACATATATTGTTATAAGTCTTAAACCTTAAGACGGCGGGAGTTGAATTACTTTCGCATAGGTAGCCAAATGCCTTGTCATCTTATTAGTGACGCGCATGATTCAATTCAAGAGATTCCTTCTGTCCCTATTTAAAACCTCACGGATATTAAAAATATTAAACATATATTGTTATAAGTCTTAAACCTTAAGACGGCGGGAGTTGAATTACTTTCGCATAGGTAGCCAAATGCCTTGTCATCTTATTAGTGACGCGCATGATTCAATTCAAGAGATTCCTTCTGTCCCTATTTAAAACCTCACGGATATTAAAAATATTAAACATATATTGTTATAAGTCTTAAACCTTAAGACGGCGGGAGTTGAATTACTTTCGCATAGGTAGCCAAATGCCTTGTCATCTTATTAGTGACGCGCATGATTCAATTCAAGAGATTCCTTCTGTCCCTATTTAAAACCTCACGGATATTAAAAATATTAAACATATATTGTTATAAGTCTTAAACCTTAAGACGGCGGGAGTTGAATTACTTTCGCATAGGTAGCCAAATGCCTTGTCATCTTATTAGTGACGCGCATGATTCAATTCAAGAGATTCCTTCTGTCCCTATTTAAAACCTCACGGATATTAAAAATATTAAACATATATTGTTATAAGTCTTAAACCTTAAGACGGCGGGAGTTGAATTACTTTCGCATAGGTAGCCAAATGCCTTGTCATCTTATTAGTGACGCGCATGATTCAATTCAAGAGATTCCTTCTGTCCCTATTTAAAACCTCACGGATATTAAAAATATTAAACATATATTGTTATAAGTCTTAAACCTTAAGACGGCGGGAGTTGAATTACTTTCGCATAGGTAGCCAAATGCCTTGTCATCTTATTAGTGACGCGCATGATTCAATTCAAGAGATTCCTTCTGTCCCTATTTAAAACCTCACGGATATTAAAAATATTAAACATATATTGTTATAAGTCTTAAACCTTAAGACGGCGGGAGTTGAATTACTTTCGCATAGGTAGCCAAATGCCTTGTCATCTTATTAGTGACGCGCATGATTCAATTCAAGAGATTCCTTCTGTCCCTATTTAAAACCTCACGGATATTAAAAATATTAAACATATATTGTTATAAGTCTTAAACCTTAAGACGGCGGGAGTTGAATTACTTTCGCATAGGTAGCCAAATGCCTTGTCATCTTATTAGTGACGCGCATGATTCAATTCAAGAGATTCCTTCTGTCCCTATTTAAAACCTCACGGATATTAAAAATATTAAACATATATTGTTATAAGTCTTAAACCTTAAGACGGCGGGAGTTGAATTACTTTCGCATAGGTAGCCAAATGCCTTGTCATCTTATTAGTGACGCGCATGATTCAATTCAAGAGATTCCTTCTGTCCCTATTTAAAACCTCACGGATATTAAAAATATTAAACATATATTGTTATAAGTCTTAAACCTTAAGACGGCGGGAGTTGAATTACTTTCGCATAGGTAGCCAAATGCCTTGTCATCTTATTAGTGACGCGCATGATTCAATTCAAGAGATTCCTTCTGTCCCTATTTAAAACCTCACGGATATTAAAAATATTAAACATATATTGTTATAAGTCTTAAACCTTAAGACGGCGGGAGTTGAATTACTTTCGCATAGGTAGCCAAATGCCTTGTCATCTTATTAGTGACGCGCATGATTCAATTCAAGAGATTCCTTCTGTCCCTATTTAAAACCTCACGGATATTAAAAATATTAAACATATATTGTTATAAGTCTTAAACCTTAAGACGGCGGGAGTTGAATTACTTTCGCATAGGTAGCCAAATGCCTTGTCATCTTATTAGTGACGCGCATGATTCAATTCAAGAGATTCCTTCTGTCCCTATTTAAAACCTCACGGATATTAAAAATATTAAACATATATTGTTATAAGTCTTAAACCTTAAGACGGCGGGAGTTGAATTACTTTCGCATAGGTAGCCAAATGCCTTGTCATCTTATTAGTGACGCGCATGATTCAATTCAAGAGATTCCTTCTGTCCCTATTTAAAACCTCACGGATATTAAAAATATTAAACATATATTGTTATAAGTCTTAAACCTTAAGACGGCGGGAGTTGAATTACTTTCGCATAGGTAGCCAAATGCCTTGTCATCTTATTAGTGACGCGCATGATTCAATTCAAGAGATTCCTTCTGTCCCTATTTAAAACCTCACGGATATTAAAAATATTAAACATATATTGTTATAAGTCTTAAACCTTAAGACGGCGGGAGTTGAATTACTTTCGCATAGGTAGCCAAATGCCTTGTCATCTTATTAGTGACGCGCATGATTCAATTCAAGAGATTCCTTCTGTCCCTATTTAAAACCTCACGGATATTAAAAATATTAAACATATATTGTTATAAGTCTTAAACCTTAAGACGGCGGGAGTTGAATTACTTTCGCATAGGTAGCCAAATGCCTTGTCATCTTATTAGTGACGCGCATGATTCAATTCAAGAGATTCCTTCTGTCCCTATTTAAAACCTCACGGATATTAAAAATATTAAACATATATTGTTATAAGTCTTAAACCTTAAGACGGCGGGAGTTGAATTACTTTCGCATAGGTAGCCAAATGCCTTGTCATCTTATTAGTGACGCGCATGATTCAATTCAAGAGATTCCTTCTGTCCCTATTTAAAACCTCACGGATATTAAAAATATTAAACATATATTGTTATAAGTCTTAAACCTTAAGACGGCGGGAGTTGAATTACTTTCGCATAGGTAGCCAAATGCCTTGTCATCTTATTAGTGACGCGCATGATTCAATTCAAGAGATTCCTTCTGTCCCTATTTAAAACCTCACGGATATTAAAAATATTAAACATATATTGTTATAAGTCTTAAACCTTAAGACGGCGGGAGTTGAATTACTTTCGCATAGGTAGCCAAATGCCTTGTCATCTTATTAGTGACGCGCATGATTCAATTCAAGAGATTCCTTCTGTCCCTATTTAAAACCTCACGGATATTAAAAATATTAAACATATATTGTTATAAGTCTTAAACCTTAAGACGGCGGGAGTTGAATTACTTTCGCATAGGTAGCCAAATGCCTTGTCATCTTATTAGTGACGCGCATGATTCAATTCAAGAGATTCCTTCTGTCCCTATTTAAAACCTCACGGATATTAAAAATATTAAACATATATTGTTATAAGTCTTAAACCTTAAGACGGCGGGAGTTGAATTACTTTCGCATAGGTAGCCAAATGCCTTGTCATCTTATTAGTGACGCGCATGATTCAATTCAAGAGATTCCTTCTGTCCCTATTTAAAACCTCACGGATATTAAAAATATTAAACATATATTGTTATAAGTCTTAAACCTTAAGACGGCGGGAGTTGAATTACTTTCGCATAGGTAGCCAAATGCCTTGTCATCTTATTAGTGACGCGCATGATTCAATTCAAGAGATTCCTTCTGTCCCTATTTAAAACCTCACGGATATTAAAAATATTAAACATATATTGTTATAAGTCTTAAACCTTAAGACGGCGGGAGTTGAATTACTTTCGCATAGGTAGCCAAATGCCTTGTCATCTTATTAGTGACGCGCATGATTCAATTCAAGAGATTCCTTCTGTCCCTATTTAAAACCTCACGGATATTAAAAATATTAAACATATATTGTTATAAGTCTTAAACCTTAAGACGGCGGGAGTTGAATTACTTTCGCATAGGTAGCCAAATGCCTTGTCATCTTATTAGTGACGCGCATGATTCAATTCAAGAGATTCCTTCTGTCCCTATTTAAAACCTCACGGATATTAAAAATATTAAACATATATTGTTATAAGTCTTAAACCTTAAGACGGCGGGAGTTGAATTACTTTCGCATAGGTAGCCAAATGCCTTGTCATCTTATTAGTGACGCGCATGATTCAATTCAAGAGATTCCTTCTGTCCCTATTTAAAACCTCACGGATATTAAAAATATTAAACATATATTGTTATAAGTCTTAAACCTTAAGACGGCGGGAGTTGAATTACTTTCGCATAGGTAGCCAAATGCCTTGTCATCTTATTAGTGACGCGCATGATTCAATTCAAGAGATTCCTTCTGTCCCTATTTAAAACCTCACGGATATTAAAAATATTAAACATATATTGTTATAAGTCTTAAACCTTAAGACGGCGGGAGTTGAATTACTTTCGCATAGGTAGCCAAATGCCTTGTCATCTTATTAGTGACGCGCATGATTCAATTCAAGAGATTCCTTCTGTCCCTATTTAAAACCTCACGGATATTAAAAATATTAAACATATATTGTTATAAGTCTTAAACCTTAAGACGGCGGGAGTTGAATTACTTTCGCATAGGTAGCCAAATGCCTCGTCATCTTATTAGTGACGCGCATGATTCAATTCAAGAGATTCCTCCTGTCCCTATTTAAAAACTCACGGATATTAAAATATTAAACATATATTGTTATAAGTCTTAAACCTTAAGACGGCGGGAGTTGAATTACTTTCGCATAGGTAGCCAAATGCCTTGTCATCTTATTAGTGACGCGCATGATTCAATTCAAGAGATTCCTTCTGTCCCTATTTAAAACCTCACGGATATTAAAAATATTAAACATATATTGTTATAAGTCTTAAACCTTAAGACGGCGGGAGTTGAATTACTTTCGCATAGGTAGCCAAATGCCTTGTCATCTTATTAGTGACGCGCATGATTCAATTCAAGAGATTCCTTCTGTCCCTATTTAAAACCTCACGGATATTAAAAATATTAAACATATATTGTTATAAGTCTTAAACCTTAAGACGGCGGGAGTTGAATTACTTTCGCATAGGTAGCCAAATGCCTTGTCATCTTATTAGTGACGCGCATGATTCAATTCAAGAGATTCCTTCTGTCCCTATTTAAAACCTCACGGATATTAAAAATATTAAACATATATTGTTATAAGTCTTAAACCTTAAGACGGCGGGAGTTGAATTACTTTCGCATAGGTAGCCAAATGCCTTGTCATCTTATTAGTGACGCGCATGATTCAATTCAAGAGATTCCTTCTGTCCCTATTTAAAACCTCACGGATATTAAAAATATTAAACATATATTGTTATAAGTCTTAAACCTTAAGACGGCGGGAGTTGAATTACTTTCGCATAGGTAGCCAAATGCCTTGTCATCTTATTAGTGACGCGCATGATTCAATTCAAGAGATTCCTTCTGTCCCTATTTAAAACCTCACGGATATTAAAAATATTAAACATATATTGTTATAAGTCTTAAACCTTAAGACGGCGGGAGTTGAATTACTTTCGCATAGGTAGCCAAATGCCTTGTCATCTTATTAGTGACGCGCATGATTCAATTCAAGAGATTCCTTCTGTCCCTATTTAAAACCTCACGGATATTAAAAATATTAAACATATATTGTTATAAGTCTTAAACCTTAAGACGGCGGGAGTTGAATTACTTTCGCATAGGTAGCCAAATGCCTTGTCATCTTATTAGTGACGCGCATGATTCAATTCAAGAGATTCCTTCTGTCCCTATTTAAAACCTCACGGATATTAAAAATATTAAACATATATTGTTATAAGTCTTAAACCTTAAGACGGCGGGAGTTGAATTACTTTCGCATAGGTAGCCAAATGCCTTGTCATCTTATTAGTGACGCGCATGATTCAATTCAAGAGATTCCTTCTGTCCCTATTTAAAACCTCACGGATATTAAAAATATTAAACATATATTGTTATAAGTCTTAAACCTTAAGACGGCGGGAGTTGAATTACTTTCGCATAGGTAGCCAAATGCCTTGTCATCTTATTAGTGACGCGCATGATTCAATTCAAGAGATTCCTTCTGTCCCTATTTAAAACCTCACGGATATTAAAAATATTAAACATATATTGTTATAAGTCTTAAACCTTAAGACGGCGGGAGTTGAATTACTTTCGCATAGGTAGCCAAATGCCTTGTCATCTTATTAGTGACGCGCATGATTCAATTCAAGAGATTCCTTCTGTCCCTATTTAAAACCTCACGGATATTAAAAATATTAAACATATATTGTTATAAGTCTTAAACCTTAAGACGGCGGGAGTTGAATTACTTTCGCATAGGTAGCCAAATGCCTTGTCATCTTATTAGTGACGCGCATGATTCAATTCAAGAGATTCCTTCTGTCCCTATTTAAAACCTCACGGATATTAAAAATATTAAACATATATTGTTATAAGTCTTAAACCTTAAGACGGCGGGAGTTGAATTACTTTCGCATAGGTAGCCAAATGCCTTGTCATCTTATTAGTGACGCGCATGATTCAATTCAAGAGATTCCTTCTGTCCCTATTTAAAACCTCACGGATATTAAAAATATTAAACATATATTGTTATAAGTCTTAAACCTTAAGACGGCGGGAGTTGAATTACTTTCGCATAGGTAGCCAAATGCCTTGTCATCTTATTAGTGACGCGCATGATTCAATTCAAGAGATTCCTTCTGTCCCTATTTAAAACCTCACGGATATTAAAAATATTAAACATATATTGTTATAAGTCTTAAACCTTAAGACGGCGGGAGTTGAATTACTTTCGCATAGGTAGCCAAATGCCTTGTCATCTTATTAGTGACGCGCATGATTCAATTCAAGAGATTCCTTCTGTCCCTATTTAAAACCTCACGGATATTAAAAATATTAAACATATATTGTTATAAGTCTTAAACCTTAAGACGGCGGGAGTTGAATTACTTTCGCATAGGTAGCCAAATGCCTCGTCATCTTATTAGTGACGCGCATGATTCAATTCAAGAGATTCCTTCTGTCCCTATTTAAAACCTCACGGATATTAAAAATATTAAACATATATTGTTATAAGTCTTAAACCTTAAGACGGCGGGAGTTGAATTACTTTCGCATAGGTAGCCAAATGCCTTGTCATCTTATTAGTGACGCGCATGATTCAATTCAAGAGATTCCTTCTGTCCCTATTTAAAACCTCACGGATATTAAAAATATTAAACATATATTGTTATAAGTCTTAAACCTTAAGACGGCGGGAGTTGAATTACTTTCGCATAGGTAGCCAAATGCCTTGTCATCTTATTAGTGACGCGCATGATTCAATTCAAGAGATTCCTTCTGTCCCTATTTAAAACCTCACGGATATTAAAAATATTAAACATATATTGTTATAAGTCTTAAACCTTAAGACGGCGGGAGTTGAATTACTTTCGCATAGGTAGCCAAATGCCTTGTCATCTTATTAGTGACGCGCATGATTCAATTCAAGAGATTCCTTCTGTCCCTATTTAAAACCTCACGGATATTAAAAATATTAAACATATATTGTTATAAGTCTTAAACCTTAAGACGGCGGGAGTTGAATTACTTTCGCATAGGTAGCCAAATGCCTTGTCATCTTATTAGTGACGCGCATGATTCAATTCAAGAGATTCCTTCTGTCCCTATTTAAAACCTCACGGATATTAAAATATTAAACATATATTGTTATAAGTCTTAAACCTTAAGACGGCG
The DNA here is from genome assembly GCF_030179905.1 of Drosophila bipectinata. Lineage (NCBI taxonomy): Eukaryota > Metazoa > Arthropoda > Insecta > Diptera > Drosophilidae > Drosophila > Drosophila bipectinata. The sequence continues at coordinate 10,537 of NW_027222835.1, read as the reverse complement.
GGAGTTGAATTACTTTCGCATAGGTAGCCAAATGCCTTGTCATCTTATTAGTGACGCGCATGATTCAATTCAAGAGATTCCTTCTGTCCCTATTTAAAACCTCACGGATATTAAAAATATTAAACATATATTGTTATAAGTCTTAAACCTTAAGACGGCGGGAGTTGAATTACTTTCGCATAGGTAGCCAAATGCCTTGTCATCTTATTAGTGACGCGCATGATTCAATTCAAGAGATTCCTTCTGTCCCTATTTAAAACCTCACGGATATTAAAAATATTAAACATATATTGTTATAAGTCTTAAACCTTAAGACGGCGGGAGTTGAATTACTTTCGCATAGGTAGCCAAATGCCTTGTCATCTTATTAGTGACGCGCATGATTCAATTCAAGAGATTCCTTCTGTCCCTATTTAAAACCTCACGGATATTAAAAATATTAAACATATATTGTTATAAGTCTTAAACCTTAAGACGGCGGGAGTTGAATTACTTTCGCATAGGTAGCCAAATGCCTTGTCATCTTATTAGTGACGCGCATGATTCAATTCAAGAGATTCCTTCTGTCCCTATTTAAAACCTCACGGATATTAAAAATATTAAACATATATTGTTATAAGTCTTAAACCTTAAGACGGCGGGAGTTGAATTACTTTCGCATAGGTAGCCAAATGCCTTGTCATCTTATTAGTGACGCGCATGATTCAATTCAAGAGATTCCTTCTGTCCCTATTTAAAACCTCACGGATATTAAAAATATTAAACATATATTGTTATAAGTCTTAAACCTTAAGACGGCGGGAGTTGAATTACTTTCGCATAGGTAGCCAAATGCCTTGTCATCTTATTAGTGACGCGCATGATTCAATTCAAGAGATTCCTTCTGTCCCTATTTAAAACCTCACGGATATTAAAAATATTAAACATATATTGTTATAAGTCTTAAACCTTAAGACGGCGGGAGTTGAATTACTTTCGCATAGGTAGCCAAATGCCTTGTCATCTTATTAGTGACGCGCATGATTCAATTCAAGAGATTCCTTCTGTCCCTATTTAAAACCTCACGGATATTAAAAATATTAAACATATATTGTTATAAGTCTTAAACCTTAAGACGGCGGGAGTTGAATTACTTTCGCATAGGTAGCCAAATGCCTTGTCATCTTATTAGTGACGCGCATGATTCAATTCAAGAGATTCCTTCTGTCCCTATTTAAAACCTCACGGATATTAAAAATATTAAACATATATTGTTATAAGTCTTAAACCTTAAGACGGCGGGAGTTGAATTACTTTCGCATAGGTAGCCAAATGCCTTGTCATCTTATTAGTGACGCGCATGATTCAATTCAAGAGATTCCTTCTGTCCCTATTTAAAACCTCACGGATATTAAAAATATTAAACATATATTGTTATAAGTCTTAAACCTTAAGACGGCGGGAGTTGAATTACTTTCGCATAGGTAGCCAAATGCCTTGTCATCTTATTAGTGACGCGCATGATTCAATTCAAGAGATTCCTTCTGTCCCTATTTAAAACCTCACGGATATTAAAAATATTAAACATATATTGTTATAAGTCTTAAACCTTAAGACGGCGGGAGTTGAATTACTTTCGCATAGGTAGCCAAATGCCTTGTCATCTTATTAGTGACGCGCATGATTCAATTCAAGAGATTCCTTCTGTCCCTATTTAAAACCTCACGGATATTAAAAATATTAAACATATATTGTTATAAGTCTTAAACCTTAAGACGGCGGGAGTTGAATTACTTTCGCATAGGTAGCCAAATGCCTTGTCATCTTATTAGTGACGCGCATGATTCAATTCAAGAGATTCCTTCTGTCCCTATTTAAAACCTCACGGATATTAAAAATATTAAACATATATTGTTATAAGTCTTAAACCTTAAGACGGCGGGAGTTGAATTACTTTCGCATAGGTAGCCAAATGCCTTGTCATCTTATTAGTGACGCGCATGATTCAATTCAAGAGATTCCTTCTGTCCCTATTTAAAACCTCACGGATATTAAAAATATTAAACATATATTGTTATAAGTCTTAAACCTTAAGACGGCGGGAGTTGAATTACTTTCGCATAGGTAGCCAAATGCCTTGTCATCTTATTAGTGACGCGCATGATTCAATTCAAGAGATTCCTTCTGTCCCTATTTAAAACCTCACGGATATTAAAAATATTAAACATATATTGTTATAAGTCTTAAACCTTAAGACGGCGGGAGTTGAATTACTTTCGCATAGGTAGCCAAATGCCTTGTCATCTTATTAGTGACGCGCATGATTCAATTCAAGAGATTCCTTCTGTCCCTATTTAAAACCTCACGGATATTAAAAATATTAAACATATATTGTTATAAGTCTTAAACCTTAAGACGGCGGGAGTTGAATTACTTTCGCATAGGTAGCCAAATGCCTTGTCATCTTATTAGTGACGCGCATGATTCAATTCAAGAGATTCCTTCTGTCCCTATTTAAACCCTCACGGATATTAAAAATATTAAACATATATTGTTATAAGTCTTAAACCTTAAGACGGCGGGAGTTGAATTACTTTCGCATAGGTAGCCAAATGCCTTGTCATCTTATTAGTGACGCGCATGATTCAATTCAAGAGATTCCTTCTGTCCCTATTTAAAACCTCACGGATATTAAAAATATTAAACATATATTGTTATAAGTCTTAAACCTTAAGACGGCGGGAGTTGAATTACTTTCGCATAGGTAGCCAAATGCCTTGTCATCTTATTAGTGACGCGCATGATTCAATTCAAGAGATTCCTTCTGTCCCTATTTAAAACCTCACGGATATTAAAAATATTAAACATATATTGTTATAAGTCTTAAACCTTAAGACGGCGGGAGTTGAATTACTTTCGCATAGGTAGCCAAATGCCTTGTCATCTTATTAGTGACGCGCATGATTCAATTCAAGAGATTCCTTCTGTCCCTATTTAAAACCTCACGGATATTAAAAATATTAAACATATATTGTTATAAGTCTTAAACCTTAAGACGGCGGGAGTTGAATTACTTTCGCATAGGTAGCCAAATGCCTTGTCATCTTATTAGTGACGCGCATGATTCAATTCAAGAGATTCCTTCTGTCCCTATTTAAAACCTCACGGATATTAAAAATATTAAACATATATTGTTATAAGTCTTAAACCTTAAGACGGCGGGAGTTGAATTACTTTCGCATAGGTAGCCAAATGCCTTGTCATCTTATTAGTGACGCGCATGATTCAATTCAAGAGATTCCTTCTGTCCCTATTTAAAACCTCACGGATATTAAAAATATTAAACATATATTGTTATAAGTCTTAAACCTTAAGACGGCGGGAGTTGAATTACTTTCGCATAGGTAGCCAAATGCCTTGTCATCTTATTAGTGACGCGCATGATTCAATTCAAGAGATTCCTTCTGTCCCTATTTAAAACCTCACGGATATTAAAAATATTAAACATATATTGTTATAAGTCTTAAACCTTAAGACGGCGGGAGTTGAATTACTTTCGCATAGGTAGCCAAATGCCTTGTCATCTTATTAGTGACGCGCATGATTCAATTCAAGAGATTCCTTCTGTCCCTATTTAAAACCTCACGGATATTAAAAATATTAAACATATATTGTTATAAGTCTTAAACCTTAAGACGGCGGGAGTTGAATTACTTTCGCATAGGTAGCCAAATGCCTTGTCATCTTATTAGTGACGCGCATGATTCAATTCAAGAGATTCCTTCTGTCCCTATTTAAAACCTCACGGATATTAAAAATATTAAACATATATTGTTATAAGTCTTAAACCTTAAGACGGCGGGAGTTGAATTACTTTCGCATAGGTAGCCAAATGCCTTGTCATCTTATTAGTGACGCGCATGATTCAATTCAAGAGATTCCTTCTGTCCCTATTTAAAACCTCACGGATATTAAAAATATTAAACATATATTGTTATAAGTCTTAAACCTTAAGACGGCGGGAGTTGAATTACTTTCGCATAGGTAGCCAAATGCCTTGTCATCTTATTAGTGACGCGCATGATTCAATTCAAGAGATTCCTTCTGTCCCTATTTAAAACCTCACGGATATTAAAAATATTAAACATATATTGTTATAAGTCTTAAACCTTAAGACGGCGGGAGTTGAATTACTTTCGCATAGGTAGCCAAATGCCTTGTCATCTTATTAGTGACGCGCATGATTCAATTCAAGAGATTCCTTCTGTCCCTATTTAAAACCTCACGGATATTAAAATATTAAACATATATTGTTATAAGTCTTAAACCTTAAGACGGCGGGAGTTGAATTACTTTCGCATAGGTAGCCAAATGCCTTGTCATCTTATTAGTGACGCGCATGATTCAATTCAAGAGATTCCTTCTGTCCCTATTTAAAACCTCACGGATATTAAAAATATTAAACATATATTGTTATAAGTCTTAAACCTTAAGACGGCGGGAGTTGAATTACTTTCGCATAGGTAGCCAAATGCCTTGTCATCTTATTAGTGACGCGCATGATTCAATTCAAGAGATTCCTTCTGTCCCTATTTAAAACCTCACGGATATTAAAAATATTAAACATATATTGTTATAAGTCTTAAACCTTAAGACGGCGGGAGTTGAATTACTTTCGCATAGGTAGCCAAATGCCTTGTCATCTTATTAGTGACGCGCATGATTCAATTCAAGAGATTCCTTCTGTCCCTATTTAAAACCTCACGGATATTAAAAATATTAAACATATATTGTTATAAGTCTTAAACCTTAAGACGGCGGGAGTTGAATTACTTTCGCATAGGTAGCCAAATGCCTTGTCATCTTATTAGTGACGCGCATGATTCAATTCAAGAGATTCCTTCTGTCCCTATTTAAAACCTCACGGATATTAAAAATATTAAACATATATTGTTATAAGTCTTAAACCTTAAGACGGCGGGAGTTGAATTACTTTCGCATAGGTAGCCAAATGCCTTGTCATCTTATTAGTGACGCGCATGATTCAATTCAAGAGATTCCTTCTGTCCCTATTTAAAACCTCACGGATATTAAAAATATTAAACATATATTGTTATAAGTCTTAAACCTTAAGACGGCGGGAGTTGAATTACTTTCGCATAGGTAGCCAAATGCCTTGTCATCTTATTAGTGACGCGCATGATTCAATTCAAGAGATTCCTTCTGTCCCTATTTAAAACCTCACGGATATTAAAAATATTAAACATATATTGTTATAAGTCTTAAACCTTAAGACGGCGGGAGTTGAATTACTTTCGCATAGGTAGCCAAATGCCTTGTCATCTTATTAGTGACGCGCATGATTCAATTCAAGAGATTCCTTCTGTCCCTATTTAAAACCTCACGGATATTAAAAATATTAAACATATATTGTTATAAGTCTTAAACCTTAAGACGGCGGGAGTTGAATTACTTTCGCATAGGTAGCCAAATGCCTTGTCATCTTATTAGTGACGCGCATGATTCAATTCAAGAGATTCCTTCTGTCCCTATTTAAAACCTCACGGATATTAAAAATATTAAACATATATTGTTATAAGTCTTAAACCTTAAGACGGCGGGAGTTGAATTACTTTCGCATAGGTAGCCAAATGCCTTGTCATCTTATTAGTGACGCGCATGATTCAATTCAAGAGATTCCTTCTGTCCCTATTTAAAACCTCACGGATATTAAAAATATTAAACATATATTGTTATAAGTCTTAAACCTTAAGACGGCGGGAGTTGAATTACTTTCGCATAGGTAGCCAAATGCCTTGTCATCTTATTAGTGACGCGCATGATTCAATTCAAGAGATTCCTTCTGTCCCTATTTAAAACCTCACGGATATTAAAAATATTAAACATATATTGTTATAAGTCTTAAACCTTAAGACGGCGGAGTTGAATTACTTTCGCATAGGTAGCCAAATGCCTTGTCATCTTATTAGTGACGCGCATGATTCAATTCAAGAGATTCCTTCTGTCCCTATTTAAAACCTCACGGATATTAAAAATATTAAACATATATTGTTATAAGTCTTAAACCTTAAGACGGCGGGAGTTGAATTACTTTCGCATAGGTAGCCAAATGCCTTGTCATCTTATTAGTGACGCGCATGATTCAATTCAAGAGATTCCTTCTGTCCCTATTTAAAACCTCACGGATATTAAAAATATTAAACATATATTGTTATAAGTCTTAAACCTTAAGACGGCGGGAGTTGAATTACTTTCGCATAGGTAGCCAAATGCCTTGTCATCTTATTAGTGACGCGCATGATTCAATTCAAGAGATTCCTTCTGTCCCTATTTAAAACCTCACGGATATTAAAAATATTAAACATATATTGTTATAAGTCTTAAACCTTAAGACGGCGGGAGTTGAATTACTTTCGCAAAGGTAGCCAAATGCCTTGTCATCTTATTAGTGACGCGCATGATTCAATTCAAGAGATTCCTTCTGTCCCTATTTAAAACCTCACGGATATTAAAAATATTAAACATATATTGTTATAAGTCTTAAACCTTAAGACGGCGGGAGTTGAATTACTTTCGCATAGGTAGCCAAATGCCTTGTCATCTTATTAGTGACGCGCATGATTCAATTCAAGAGATTCCTTCTGTCCCTATTTAAAACCTCACGGATATTAAAAATATTAAACATATATTGTTATAAGTCTTAAACCTTAAGACGGCGGGAGTTGAATTACTTTCGCATAGGTAGCCAAATGCCTTGTCATCTTATTAGTGACGCGCATGATTCAATTCAAGAGATTCCTTCTGTCCCTATTTAAAACCTCACGGATATTAAAAATATTAAACATATATTGTTATAAGTCTTAAACCTTAAGACGGCGGGAGTTGAATTACTTTCGCATAGGTAGCCAAATGCCTTGTCATCTTATTAGTGACGCGCATGATTCAATTCAAGAGATTCCTTCTGTCCCTATTTAAAACCTCACGGATATTAAAAATATTAAACATATATTGTTATAAGTCTTAAACCTTAAGACGGCGGGAGTTGAATTACTTTCGCATAGGTAGCCAAATGCCTTGTCATCTTATTAGTGACGCGCATGATTCAATTCAAGAGATTCCTTCTGTCCCTATTTAAAACCTCACGGATATTAAAAATATTAAACATATATTGTTATAAGTCTTAAACCTTAAGACGGCGGGAGTTGAATTACTTTCGCATAGGTAGCCAAATGCCTTGTCATCTTATTAGTGACGCGCATGATTCAATTCAAGAGATTCCTTCTGTCCCTATTTAAAACCTCACGGATATTAAAAATATTAAACATATATTGTTATAAGTCTTAAACCTTAAGACGGCGGGAGTTGAATTACTTTCGCATAGGTAGCCAAATGCCTTGTCATCTTATTAGTGACGCGATTCAATTCAAGAGATTCCTTCTGTCCCTATTTAAAACCTCACGGATATTAAAAATATTAAACATATATTGTTATAAGTCTTAAACCTTAAGACGGCGGGAGTTGAATTACTTTCGCATAGGTAGCCAAATGCCTTGTCATCTTATTAGTGACGCGCATGATTCAATTCAAGAGATTCCTTCTGTCCCTATTTAAAACCTCACGGATATTAAAAATATTAAACATATATTGTTATAAGTCTTAAACCTTAAGACGGCGGGAGTTGAATTACTTTCGCATAGGTAGCCAAATGCCTTGTCATCTTATTAGTGACGCGCATGATTCAATTCAAGAGATTCCTTCTGTCCCTATTTAAAACCTCACGGATATTAAAAATATTAAACATATATTGTTATAAGTCTTAAACCTTAAGACGGCGGGAGTTGAATTACTTTCGCATAGGTAGCCAAATGCCTTGTCATCTTATTAGTGACGCGCATGATTCAATTCAAGAGATTCCTCTGTCCCTATTTAAAACCTCACGGATATTAAAAATATTAAACATATATTGTTATAAGTCTTAAACCTTAAGACGGCGGGAGTTGAATTACTTTCGCATAGGTAGCCAAATGCCTTGTCATCTTATTAGTGACGCGCATGATTCAATTCAAGAGATTCCTTCTGTCCCTATTTAAAACCTCACGGATATTAAAAATATTAAACATATATTGTTATAAGTCTTAAACCTTAAGACGGCGGGAGTTGAATTACTTTCGCATAGGTAGCCAAATGCCTTGTCATCTTATTAGTGACGCGCATGATTCAATTCAAGAGATTCCTTCTGTCCCTATTTAAAACCTCACGGATATTAAAAATATTAAACATATATTGTTATAAGTCTTAAACCTTAAGACGGCGGGAGTTGAATTACTTTCGCATAGGTAGCCAAATGCCTTGTCATCTTATTAGTGACGCGCATGATTCAATTCAAGAGATTCCTTCTGTCCCTATTTAAAACCTCGGATATTAAAAATATTAAACATATATTGTTATAAGTCTTAAACCTTAAGACGGCGGGAGTTGAATTACTTTCGCATAGGTAGCCAAATGCCTTGTCATCTTATTAGTGACGCGCATGATTCAATTCAAGAGATTCCTTCTGTCCCTATTTAAAACCTCACGGATATTAAAAATATTAAACATATATTGTTATAAGTCTTAAACCTTAAGACGGCGGGAGTTGAATTACTTTCGCATAGGTAGCCAAATGCCTTGTCATCTTATTAGTGACGCGCATGATTCAATTCAAGAGATTCCTTCTGTCCCTATTTAAAACCTCACGGATATTAAAAATATTAAACATATATTGTTATAAGTCTTAAACCTTAAGACGGCGGGAGTTGAATTACTTTCGCATAGGTAGCCAAATGCCTTGTCATCTTATTAGTGACGCGCATGATTCAATTCAAGAGATTCCTTCTGTCCCTATTTAAAACCTCACGGATATTAAAAATATTAAACATATTGTTATAAGTCTTAAACCTTAAGACGGCGGGAGTTGAATTACTTTCGCATAGGTAGCCAAATGCCTTGTCATCTTATTAGTGACGCGCATGATTCAATTCAAGAGATTCCTTCTGTCCCTATTTAAAACCTCACGGATATTAAAAATATTAAACATATATTGTTATAAGTCTTAAACCTTAAGACGGCGGGAGTTGAATTACTTTCGCATAGGTAGCCAAATGCCTTGTCATCTTATTAGTGACGCGCATGATTCAATTCAAGAGATTCCTTCTGTCCCTATTTAAAACCTCACGGATATTAAAAATATTAAACATATATTGTTATAAGTCTTAAACCTTAAGACGGCGGGAGTTGAATTACTTTCGCATAGGTAGCCAAATGCCTTGTCATCTTATTAGTGACGCGCATGATTCAATTCAAGAGATTCCTTCTGTCCCTATTTAAAACCTCACGGATATTAAAAATATTAAACATATATTGTTATAAGTCTTAAAACGGCGGGAGTTGAATTACTTTCGCATAGGTAGCCAAATGCCTTGTCATCTTATTAGTGACGCGCATGATTCAATTCAAGAGATTCCTTCTGTCCCTATTTAAAACCTCACGGATATTAAAAATATTAAACATATATTGTTATAAGTCTTAAACCTTAAGACGGCGGGAGTTGAATTACTTTCGCATAGGTAGCCAAATGCCTTGTCATCTTATTAGTGACGCGCATGATTCAATTCAAGAGATTCCTTCTGTCCCTATTTAAAACCTCACGGATATTAAAAATATTAAACATATATTGTTATAAGTCTTAAACCTTAAGACGGCGGGAGTTGAATTACTTTCGCATAGGTAGCCAAATGCCTTGTCATCTTATTAGTGACGCGCATGATTCAATTCAAGAGATTCCTTCTGTCCCTATTTAAAACCTCACGGATATTAAAAATATTAAACATATATTGTTATAAGTCTTAAACCTTAAGACGGCGGGAGTTGAGTTAGCCAAATGCCTTGTCATCTTATTAGTGACGCGCATGATTCAATTCAAGAGATTCCTTCTGTCCCTATTTAAAACCTCACGGATATTAAAAATATTAAACATATATTGTTATAAGTCTTAAACCTTAAGACGGCGGGAGTTGAATTACTTTCGCATAGGTAGCCAAATGCCTTGTCATCTTATTAGTGACGCGCATGATTCAATTCAAGAGATTCCTTCTGTCCCTATTTAAAACCTCACGGATATTAAAAATATTAAACATATATTGTTATAAGTCTTAAACCTTAAGACGGCGGGAGTTGAATTACTTTCGCATAGGTAGCCAAATGCCTTGTCATCTTATTAGTGACGCGCATGATTCAATTCAAGAGATTCCTTCTGTCCCTATTTAAAACCTCACGGATATTAAAAATATTAAACATATATTGTTATAAGTCTTAAACCTTAAGACGGCGGGAGTTGAATTACTTTCGCATAGGTAGCCAAATGCCTTTTTTCCTTTCTAGTGACGCGCATGATTCAATTCAAGAGATTCCTTCTGTCCCTATTTAAAACCTCACGGATATTAAAAATATAAACATATATTGTTTATAAGCCTAAAACCTAAAGCCGGCGGAGTTGAAT
>NW_027222834.1:0-7812 GCF_030179905.1 Drosophila bipectinata | reverse complement strand
AATTTGTACTAAGTTCCAGCTTTCTATCTTCAAAAACACAAAAGTTGGGTCATTTCCGATCGTTCAGTTATATGGCAGCTATAGGATATAGTCGGCCGATTCTTATGAAGTTTGTTAGTTGGATCAACTGACCAAAAATAGAATTTGTGCTAAGTTCCAGCTTTCTATCTTCAAAAACACAAAAGTTGGGTCATTTCCGATCGTTCACTTATATGGCAGCTATAGGATATAGTCGGCCGATCCTCATGAAGTTTGTTAGTTGGATCAACTGACTAAAAACAAAATTTGTACTAAGTTCCAGCTTTCTATCTTAAAAAACACAAAAGTTGGGTCATTTCCGATCGTTCAGTTATATGGCAGCTATAGGATATAGTCGGCCGATTCTTATGAAGTTTGTTAGTTATATCAACTGACCAAAAATAGAATTTGTACTAAGTTCCAGCTTTCTATCTTCAAAAACACAAAAGTTGGACATTTCCGATCGTTCAGTTATATGGCAGCTATAGGATATGGTCGGCCGATTCCTATGAAGTTTGTTAGTTGGATCAACTGACAAAAATAGAATTTGTACTAAGTTCCAGCTTTCTATCTTCAAAAACACAAAAGTTGGGTCATTTCCGATCGTTCAGAGTATATGGCAGCTATAGGATATGTCGGCCGATTCTTATGAAGTTTGTTAGTTGGATCAACTGACCAAAAATAGAATTTGTACTAAGTTCCAGCTTTCTATCTTCAAAAACACAAAAGTTGGGTCATTTCGATCGTTCAGTTATATGGCAGCTATAGGATATAGTCGGCCGATCCTATGAAGTTTGTTAGTTGGATCAACTGACCAAAAATAAAAATTTGTACTAAGTTCCAGCTTTCTATCTTCAAAACACCAAAAGTTGGGTCATTTCCGATCGTTCAGTTATATGGCAGCTATAGGATATAGTCGGCCGATCCTTATGAAGTTTGTTAGTTGGATCAACTGACCAAAAATAGAATTTGTACTAAGTTCCAGCTTTCTATCTTCAAAAACACGAAAGTTGGGTCATTTCCTATCGTTCAGTTATATGGCAGCTATAGGATATAGTCAAACGATCCTTATGAAGTTTGTTAGTTGGATAAACTGGCCAAAAATAGAATTTGTACTAAGTTCCAGCTTTCTATCTTCAAAAACACAAAAGTTGGGTCATTTCCGATCGTTCAGTTATATGGCAGCTATAGGATATAGTCGGCCGATCCTCATGAAGTTTTTTAGTTGGATCAACTGACTAAAAATAGAATCTGTACTAAAGTTCAGCTTTCTATCTTCAAAAACACAAAAAGTGGGTCATTTCCGACGTTCAGTTATATGGGCAGCTATAGGATATAGTCGGCCGATTCCTATGAAGTTTGTTAGTTGGATCAACTGACCAAAAATAGAATTTGTACTAAGTTCAGCTTTCTATCTTCAAAAACACAAAAGTTGGGTCATTCCGATCGTTCAGTTATATGGCAGCTATAGGATATAGTCGGCCGATTCCTATGAAGTTGTTAGTTGGATAAACTGACCAAAAATAGAATTTGTACTAAGTTCCAGCTTTCTATCTTCAAAAAACACAAAAGTTGGGTCATTTCCGATCGTTCAGTTATATGGCAGCTATAGGATATAGTCGCCGATTCTTATGAAGTTTGTTAGTTATATCAACTGACCAAAAATAGAATTTGTACTAAGTTCCAGCTTTCTATCTTCAAAAACACAAAAGTTGGGTCATTTCCGATCGTTCAGTTATATGGCAGCTATAGGATATAGTCGGCCGATTCCTATGAAGTTTGTTAGTTGGATCAACTGACCAAAAATAGAATTTGTGCTAAGTTCCAGCTTTCTATCTTCAAAAACACAAAAGTTGGGTCATTTCCGATCGTTCAGTTATATGGCAGCCATAGGATATAGTCGGCCGATTCCTATGAAGTTTGTTAGTTGGATCAACTGACCAAAAATAGAATTTGTACTAAGTTCCAATTTTCTATCTTCAAAAACACAAAAGTTGGGTCATTTCCGATCGTTCAGTTATATGGCAGCTATAGGATATAGTCGGCCGATCCTCATGAAGTTTGTTAGTTGGATCAACTGACTAAAAATAGAATTTGTACTAAGTTCCAGCTTTCTATCTGCAAAAACACAAACTTTGGGTTATTTCCGATCGTTCAGTTATATGGCAGCTATAGGATATAGTCGGCCGATTCCTATGAAGTTTGTTAGTTGGATCAACTGACCAAAAATAGAATTTGTGCTAAGTTCCAGCTTTCTATCTTCAAAAACACAAAAGTTGGGTCATTTCCGATCGTTCAGTTATATGGCAGCCATAGGATATAGTCGGCCGATTCCTATGAAGTTTGTTAGTTGGATCATCTGACCAAAAATAGAATCTGTACTAAGTTCCAGCTTTCTATCTTCAAAAACACAAAAGTTGGGTCATTTCCGATCGTTCAGTTATATGGCAGCCATAGGATATAGTCGGCCGATTCTTATGAAGTTTGTTAGTTGGATCAACTGACCAAAAATAGAATTTGTGCTAAGTTTCAGCTTTCTATCTTCAAAAACACAAAAGTTGGGTCATTTCCGATCGTTCAGTTATATGGCAGCTATAGGATATGGTCGGCCGATTCCTATGAAGTTTGTTAGTTGCATCAACTGACCAAAAATAAAATTTGAACTAAGTTCCAGCTTTCTATCTTCAAAAACACAAAAGTTGGGTCATTTCCGATCGTTCAGTTATATGGCAGCCATAGGATATAGTCGGCCGATTCTGTTGAAGTTTACTAGTTGGATCAACTAGCCAAAAATAGAATTTGTGCTAAGTTCCAGCTTTCTATCTTCAAAAACACAAAAGTTGGGTTATTTCCGATCGTTCAGTTATATGGCAGCTATAGGATATAGTCGGCCGATTCCTATGAAGTTTGTTAGTTGGATCAACTGACCAAAAATAGAATTTGTGCTAAGTTCCAGCTTTCTATCTTCAAAAACACAAAAGTTGGGTCATTTCCGATCGTTCAGTTATATGGCAGCTATAGGATATAGTCGGCCGATTCCTATGAAGTTTGTTAGTTGGATCAACTGACCAAAAATAGAATTTGTGCTAAGTTCCAGCTTTCTATCTTCAAAAACACAAAAGTTGGGTCATTTCCGATCGTTCAGTTATATGGCAGCCATAGGATATAGTCGGCCTATTCCTATGAAGTTTTTTAGTTGGATCAACTGACCAAAAATAGAATTTGTACTAAGTTCCAGCTTTCTATCTTCAAAAACACAAAAGTTAGGTCATTTCCGATCGTTCAGTTATATGGCAGCTATAGGATATGGTCGGCCGATTCCTATGAAGTTTGTTAGTTGCATCAACTGACCAAAAATAGAATTTGTACTAAGTTCCAGTGTTCTATCTTCAAAAACACAAAAGTTGGGTCATTTTCGATCGTTCAGTTATATGGCAGCTATAGGATATAGTCGTCGATTCTTATGAAGTTTGTTAGTTATATCAACTGACCAAAAATAGAATTTGTACTAAGTTCCAGCTTTCTATCTTCAAAAACACAAAAGTTGGGTCATTTCCGATCGTTCAGTTATATGGCAGCTATAGGATATAGTCGGCCGATTCCTATAAAGTTTGTTAGTTGGATCAACTGACCAAAAATAGAATTTGTGCTAAGTTCCAGCTTTCTATCTTCAAAAACACAAAAGTTGGGTCATTTCCGATCGTTCAGTTATATGGCAGCCATAGGATATAGTCGGCTGATTCCTATGAAGTTTGTTAGTTGGATCAACTGACCAAAAATAGAATTTGTACTAAGTTCCAGCTTTCTATCTGCAAAAACACAAACTTTGGGTTATTTCCGATCGTTCAGTTATATGGCAGCTATAGGATATAGTCGGCCGATTCCTATGAAGTTTGTTAGTTGGATCAACTGACCAAAAATAGAATTTGTGCTAAGTTCCAGCTTTCTATCTTCAAAAACACAAAAGTTGGGTCATTTCCGATCGTTCAGTTATATGGCAGCTATAGGATATGGTCGGCCGATTCCTATGAAGTTTGTTAGTTGCATCAACTGACCAAAAATAAAATTTGTACTAAGTTCCAGCTTTCTATCTTCAAAAACACAAAAGTTGGGTCATTTCCGATCGTTCAGTTATATGGCAGCCATAGGATATAGTCGGCCGATTCTGTTGAAGTTTACTAGTTGGATCAACTAGCCAAAAATAGAATTTGTGCTAAGTTCCAGCTTTCTATCTTCAAAAACACAAAAGTTGGGTTATTTCCGATCGTTCAGTTATATGGCAGCTATAGGATATAGTCGGCCGATTCCTATGAAGTTTGTTAGTTGGATCAACTGACCAAAAATAGAATTTGTACTAAGTTCCAGCTTTCTATCTTCAAAAACACAAAAGTTGGGTCATTTCCGATCGTTCAGTTATATGGCAGCTATAGGATATGGTCGGCCGATTCCTATGAAGTTTGTTAGTTGGATCAACTGACCAAAAATAGAATTTGTACTAAGTTCCAGCTTTCTATCTTCAAAAACACAAAAGTTGGGGCATTTCCGATCGTTTAGTTATATGGCAAATAAAATTATGAAATTTGTTAGTTATATCAACTGACAAAAAATAGAATTTGTACTAAGTTCCAGCTTTCTATCTTCAAAAACACAAAAGTTGGGTCATTTCCGATCGTTCAGTTATATGGCAGCTATAGGATATAGTCGGCCGATTCCTATGAAGTTTGTTAGTTGGATCAACTGACTAAAAATAGAATTTTTACTAATGTCCAGCTTTCTATCTTCAAAAACACAAAAGTTGGGTCATTTCCGATCGTTCACTTATATGGCAGCCATAGGATATAGTCGGCCGATTCTTATAAAGTTTGTTAGTTATATAAACTGACCAAAAATAGAAATTGTACTAAGTTCCAGCTTTCTATCTTCAAAAACACAAAAGTTGGGTCATTTCCGATCGTTCAGTTATATGGCAGCTATAGGATATAGTCGGCCGATCCTTATAAAGTTTGTTAGTTGGATCAACTGACTAACAATAGAATTTGTACTAATGTCCAGCTTTCTATCTTCAAAAACACAAAATTTGGGTCATTTCCGATCGTTCAGTTATATGGCAGCTATAGGATATAGTCGGCCGATTCCTATGAAGTTTGTTAGTTGCATCAACTGACCAAAAATAGAATTTGTACTAATGTCCAGCTTTCTATCATCAAAAACACAAAAGTTGGGTCATTTCCGATTGTTCAGTTATATGGCAGCTATAGGATATAGTCGGCCGATTCCTATGAAGTTTGTTAGTTGGATCCACTGACCAAAAATAGAATTTGTACTAATGTCCAGCTTTCTATCTTCAAAAACACAAAAGTTGAGTCATTTCCGATCGTTCAGTTATATGGCAGCTATAGGATATAGTCGGCCGATTCCTATGAAGTTTGTTAGTTGCATCAACTGACCAAAAATAGAATTTGTACTAATGTCCAGCTTTCTATCATCAAAAACACAAAAGTTGGGTCATTTCCGATTGTTCAGTTATATGGCAGCTATAGGATATAGTCGGCCGATTCCTATGAAGTTTGTTAGTTGGATCAACCGACCAAAAATAGAATTTGTACTAATGTCCAGCTTTCTATCTTCAAAAACACAAAAGTTGGGTCATTTTCGATTGTTCAGTTATATGGCAGCTATAGGATATAGTCGGCCGATTCCTATGAAGTTTGTTAGTTGGATCAACTGACCAAAAATAGAATTTGTACTAATGTCCAGCTATCTATCTTCAAAAACACAAAAGTTGGGTCATTTCCGATCGTTCAGTTATATGGCAGCTATAGGATATAGTCGGCCGATTCCTATGAAGTTTGTTAGTTGCATCAACTGACCAAAAATAGAATTTGTACTAATGTCCAGCTTTCTATCTTCAAAAACACAAAAGTTGGATCATTTCCGATCGTTCAGTTATATGGCAGCTATAGGATATAGTCGGCCGATTCCTATGAAGTTTGTTAGTTGCATCAACTGACCAAAAATAGAATTTGTACTAATGTCCAGCTTTCTATCTTCAAAAACACAAAAGTTGGGTCATTTCCGATTGTTCAGTTATATGGCAGCTATAGGATATAGTCGGCCGATTCCTATGAAGTTTGTTAGTTGGATCAACTGACCAAAAATAGAATTTGTACTAATGTCCAGCTTTCTATCTTCAAAAACACAAAAGTTGGGGCATTTCCGATCGTTTAGTTATATGGCAAATAAAATTATGAAATTTGTTAGTTATATCAACTGACAAAAAATAGAATTTGTACTAAGTTCCAGCTTTCTATCTTCACAAACACACAAGTTGGGTCATTTCCGATCGTTCAGTTATATGGCAGCTATAGGATATAGTCGGCCGATTCCTATGAAGTTTGTTAGTTGGATCAACTGACCTAAAATAGAATTTGTACTAATGTCCAGCTTTCTATCTTCAAAAACACGAAAGTTGGGTCATTTCCGATCGGGCAGTTATATGGCAGCTATAGGATATAGTCGGCCGATCCTCATGAAGTTTGTTAGTTGAATCAACTGACTAAAAATAGAATTTTTACTAATGTCCAGCTTTCTATCTTCAAAAACACAAAAGTTGGGTCATTTCCGATCGTTCAGTTATATGGCAGCTATAGGATATAGTCGGCCGATCCTTATGAAGTTTGTTAGTTATATAAACTGACCAAAAATAGAATTTGTACTAAGTTCCAGCTTTCTATCTTCACAAACACACAAGTTGGGTCATTTCCGATCGTTCAGTTATATGGCAGCTATAGGATATAGTCGGCCGATTCCTATGAAGTTTGTTAGTTGGATCAACTGACCAAAAATAGAATTTGTACTAAGTTTCAGTTTTCTATCTTCAAAAACACAAAAGTTGGGTCATTTCCGATCTTTTAGTTATATGGCAGCTATAGGATATAGTCGGCCGATCCTTATGAAGTTTGTTAGTTGGATCAACTGACCTAAAATAGAATTTGTACTAATGTCCAGCTTTCTATCTTCAAAAACACGAAAATTGGGTCATTTCCGATCGTGCAGTTATATGGCAGCTATAGGATATAGTCGGCCGATTCCTATGAAGTTTGTTAGTTGGATCAACTGACCAAAAATAGAATTTGTACTAATGTCCAGATTTCTATCTTCAAAAACACAAAAGTTGGGTCATTTCCGATCGTTCAGTTATATGGCAACTATAGGATATAGTCGGCCGATCCTTATGAAGTTTGTTAGTTGAATCAACTGACTAAAAATAGAATTTTTACTAATTTTCCGCTTTTGATCTTCAAAAACACAAAAGTTTGGTCATTTCCGATCGTTCAGTTATATGACAGCTATAGGATATAGTCGGCCGATCCTTACAAAGTTTGTTAGTTGGATCAACTGTCCAAAAATAGAATTTGAACTAAGTTTCAGCTTTCTATCTTCAAAAACACAAAAGTTGGGTCATTTCCGATCGTTCAGTTATTTGACAGCTATAGGATATAGTCGGCCGATTCTTACGAAGTTTGTTAGTTGGATCAACTGACCAAAAATAGAATTTTTACTAATGTCCAGCTTTCTATCTTCAAAAACACAAAAGTTGGGTCATTTCCGATCGTTCAGTTATATGGCAGCTATAGGATAAAATTGGTCGATCCTTATGAAGTTTGTTAGTTGGATCAACTGACCAAAAATAGAATTTGTACTAAGTTTCAGCTTTCTATCTTCAAAAACACAAAAGTTGGGTCATTTCCGATCGTTCAGTTATATGGCAGCTATAGGATATAGTCGGCCGAT
>NW_027222833.1:0-39501 GCF_030179905.1 Drosophila bipectinata | reverse complement strand
GAGGCATTTGGCTACCTATACGAAAGTAATTCAACTTCCGCCGTTATAAGGTTTAAGACTTATAACAATATAAATGAAAAATATTATTTTCATTTTTCACGTCACTAATAAGATGACGAGGCATTTGGCTAAGGTTTAAGACTTATAACAATATAAATGAAAAATATTATTTTCATTTTTCACGTCACTAATAAGATGACGAGGCATTTGGCTACCTATACGAAAGTAATTCAACTTCCGCCGTTATAAGGTTTAAGACTTATAACAATATAAATGAAAAATATTATTATCATTTTTCACGTCACTAATAAGATGACGAGGCATTTGGCTACCTATACGAAAGTAATTCAACTTCCGCCGTTATAAGGTTTAAGACTTATAAAAATATAAATGAAAAATATTATTTTCATTTTTCACGTCACTAATAAGATGACGAGGCATTTGGCTAACTATACGAAAGTAATTCAACTTCCGCCGTTATAAGGTTTAAGACTTATAACAATATAAATGAAAAATATTATTTTCATTTTTCACGTCACTAATAAGATGACGAGGCATTTGGCTACCTATACGAAAGTAATTCAACTTCCGCCGTTATAAGGTTTAAGACTTATAACAATATAAATGAAAAATATTATTTTCATTTTTCACGTCACTAATAAGACGACGAGGCATTTGGCTACCTATACGAAAGTAATTCAACTTCCGCCGTTATAAGGTTTAAGACTTATAAAAATATAAATGAAAAATATTATTATATTAAAGTAATTCAACTTCCGCCGTTATAAGGTTTAAGACTTATAACAACATAAATGAAAAATATTATTTTCATTTTTCACGTCACTAATAAGATGACGAGGCATTTGGCTAAGGTTTAAGACTTATAACAATATAAATGAAAAATATTATTTTCATTTTTCACGTCACTAATAAGATGACGAGGCATTTGGCTAAGGTTTAAGACTTATAACAATATAAATGAAAAATATTATTTTCATTTTTCACGTCACTAATAAGATGACGAGGCATTTGGCTACCTATACGAAAGTAATTCAACTTCCGCCGTTATAAGGTTTAAGACTTATAACAACATAAATGAAAAATATTATTTTCATTTTTCACGTCACTAATAAGATGACGAGGCATTTGGCTAAGGTTTAAGACTTATAACAATATAAATGAAAATATTATTTTCATTTTTCACGTCACTAATAAGATGACGAGGCATTTGGCTACCTATACGAAAGTAATTCACCTTCCGCCGTTATCAGGTTTAAGACGTCTAACAACACAAATTCCCAATATGATGTTCATTTTTTCCGTCACTAATAAGATGACGAGGCATTTGGCTACCTATACGAAAGTAATTCAACTTCCGCCGTTATAAGGTTTAAGACTTATAAAAATATAAATGAAAAATATTATTTTCATTTTTCACGTCACTAATAAGATGACGAGGCATTTGGCTAACTATACGAAAGTAATTCAACTTCCGCCGTTATAAGGTTTAAGACTTATAACAATATAAATGAAAAATATTATTTTCATTTTTCACGTCACTAATAAGATGACGAGGCATTTGGCTACCTATACGAAAGTAATTCAACTTCCGCCGTTATAAGGTTTAAGACTTATAACAATATAAATGAAAAATATTATTTTCATTTTTCACGTCACTAATAAGATGACGAGGCATTTGGCTACCTATACGAAAGTAATTCAACTTCCGCCGTTATAAGGTTTAAGACTTATAAAAATATAAATGAAAAATATTATTATATTAAAGTAATTCAACTTCCGCCCGCCGTTATAAGGTTTAAGACTTATAACCATATAAATGAAAAATATTATTTCATTTTTCACATCACTAATAAGTTGACGAGGCATTTGGCTAAGGTTTAAGACTTATAACAATATAAATGAAAAATATTATTTTCATTTTTCACGTCACTAATAAGATGACGAGGCATTTGGCTACCTATACGAAAGTAATTCAACTTCCGCCGTTATAAGGTTTAAGACTTATAACAACATAAATGAAAAATATTATTTTCATTTTTCACGTCACTAATAAGATGACGAGGCATTTGGCTAAGGTTTAAGACTTATAACAATATAAATGAAAATATTATTTTCATTTTTCACGTCACTAATAAGATGACGAGGCATTTGGCTACCTATACGAAAGTAATTCAACTTCCGCCGTTATAAGGTTTAAGACTTATAACAACATAAATGAAAAATATTATTTTCATTTTTCACGTCACTAATAAGATGACGAGGCATTTGGCTGCGTATCGTATAGTAATAGAGCTTCCGCCGTCATAAGGTTTAAGACTTATAACAACATAAATGAAAAATATTATTTTCATTTTTCACGTCACTAATAAGATGACGAGGCATTTGGCTAAGGTTTAAGACTTATAACAATATAAATGAAAATATTATTTTCATTTTTCACGTCACTAATAAGATGACGAGGCATTTGGCTACCTATACGAAAGTAATTCAACTTCCGCCGTTATAAGGTTTAAGACTTATAACAACATAAATGAAAAATATTATTTTCATTTTTCACGTCACTAATAAGATGACGAGGCATTTGGCTACCTATACGAAAGTAATTCAACTTCCGCCGTTATAAGGTTTAAGACTTATAAAAATATAAATGAAAAATATTATTTTCATTTTTCACGTCACTAATAAGATGACGAGGCATTTGGCTAACTATACGAAAGTAATTCAACTTCCGCCGTTATAAGGTTTAAGACTTATAACAACATAAATGAAAAATATTATTTTCATTTTTCACGTCACTAATAAGATGACGAGGCATTTGGCTAAGGTTTAAGACTTATAACAATATAAATGAAAATATTATTTTCATTTTTCACGTCACTAATAAGATGACGAGGCATTTGGCTACCTATACGAAAGTAATTCAACTTCCGCCGTTATAAGGTTTAAGACTTATAACAACATAAATGAAAAATATTATTTTCATTTTTCACGTCACTAATAAGATGACGAGGCATTTGGCTACCTATACGAAAGTAATTCAACTTCCGCCGTTATAAGGTTTAAGACTTATAACAACATAAATGAAAAATATTATTTTCATTTTTCACGTCACTAATAAGATGACGAGGCATTTGGCTAAGGTTTAAGACTTATAACAATATAAATGAAAATATTATTTTCATTTTTCACGTCACTAATAAGATGACGAGGCATTTGGCTACCTATACGAAAGTAATTCAACTTCCGCCGTTATAAGGTTTAAGACTTATAACAACATAAATGAAAAATATTATTTTCATTTTTCACGTCACTAATAAGATGACGAGGCATTTGGCTACCTATACGAAAGTAATTCAACTTCCGCCGTTATAAGGTTTAAGACTTATAAAAATATAAATGAAAAATATTATTTTCATTTTTCACGTCACTAATAAGATGACGAGGCATTTGGCTAACTATACGAAAGTAATTCAACTTCCGCCGTTATAAGGTTTAAGACTTATAACAATATAAATGAAAAATATTATTTTCATTTTTCACGTCACTAATAAGATGACGAGGCATTTGGCTACCTATACGAAAGTAATTCAACTTCCGCCGTTATAAGGTTTAAGACTTATAACAATATAAATGAAAAATATTATTTTCATTTTTCACGTCACTAATAAGACGACGAGGCATTTGGCTACCTATACGAAAGTAATTCAACTTCCGCCGTTATAAGGTTTAAGACTTATAAAAATATAAATGAAAAATATTATTATATTAAAGTAATTCAACTTCCGCCGTTATAAGGTTTAAGACTTATAACAATATAAATGAAAAATATTATTTTCATTTTTCACGTCACTAATAAGATGACGAGGCATTTGGCTAAGGTTTAAGACTTATAACAATATAAATGAAAAATATTATTTTCATTTTTCACGTCACTAATAAGATGACGAGGCATTTGGCTAAGGTTTAAGACTTATAACAATATAAATGAAAAATATTATTTTCATTTTTCACGTCACTAATAAGATGACGAGGCATTTGGCTACCTATACGAAAGTAATTCAACTTCCGCCGTTATAAGGTTTAAGACTTATAACAACATAAATGAAAAATATTATTTTCATTTTTCACGTCACTAATAAGATGACGAGGCATTTGGCTAAGGTTTAAGACTTATAACAATATAAATGAAAATATTATTTTCATTTTTCACGTCACTAATAAGATGACGAGGCATTTGGCTACCTATACGAAAGTAATTCAGCTTCCGCCGTTATAAGGTTTAAGACTTATAACAACATAAATGAAAAATATTATTTTCATTTTTCACGTCACTAATAAGATGACGAGGCATTTGGCTACCTATACGAAAGTAATTCAACTTCCGCCGTTATAAGGTTTAAGACTTATAAAAATATAAATGAAAAATATTATTTTCATTTTTCACGTCACTAATAAGATGACGAGGCATTTGGCTAACTATACGAAAGTAATTCAACTTCCGCCGTTATAAGGTTTAAGACTTATAACAATATAAATGAAAAATATTATTTTCATTTTTCACGTCACTAATAAGATGACGAGGCATTTGGCTACCTATACGAAAGTAATTCAACTTCCGCCGTTATAAGGTTTAAGACTTATAACAATATAAATGAAAAATATTATTTTCATTTTTCACGTCACTAATAAGATGACGAGGCATTTGGCTACCTATACGAAAGTAATTCAACTTCCGCCGTTATAAGGTTTAAGACTTATAAAAATATAAATGAAAAATATTATTATATTAAAGTAATTCAACTTCCGCCGTTATAAGGTTTAAGACTTATAACCATATAAATGAAAAATATTATTTTCATTTTTCACATCACTAATAAGTTGACGAGGCATTTGGCTAAGGTTTAAGACTTATAACAATATAAATGAAAAATATTATTTTCATTTTTCACGTCACTAATAAGATGACGAGGCATTTGGCTACCTATACGAAAGTAATTCAACTTCCGCCGTTATAAGGTTTAAGACTTATAACAACATAAATGAAAAATATTATTTTCATTTTTCACGTCACTAATAAGATGACGAGGCATTTGGCTAAGGTTTAAGACTTATAACAATATAAATGAAAATATTATTTTCATTTTTCACGTCACTAATAAGATGACGAGGCATTTGGCTACCTATACGAAAGTAATTCAACTTCCGCCGTTATAAGGTTTAAGACTTATAACAACATAAATGAAAAATATTATTTTCATTTTTCACGTCACTAATAAGATGACGAGGCATTTGGCTAAGGTTTAAGACTTATAACAATATAAATGAAAAATATTATTTTCATTTTTCACGTCACTAATAAGATGACGAGGCATTTGGCTACCTATACGAAAGTAATTCAACTTCCGCCGTTATAAGGTTTAAGACTTATAACAATATAAATGAAAAATATTATTTTCATTTTTCACGTCACTAATAAGATGACGAGGCATTTGGCTAAGGTTTAAGACTTATAACAATATAAATGAAAAATATTATTTTCATTTTTCACGTCACTAATAAGATGACGAGGCATTTGGCTACCTATACGAAAGTAATTCAACTTCCGCCGTTATAAGGTTTAAGACTTATAACAACATAAATGAAAAATATTATTTTCATTTTTCACGTCACTAATAAGATGACGAGGCATTTGGCTAAGGTTTAAGACTTATAACAATATAAATGAAAATATTATTTTCATTTTTCACGTCACTAATAAGATGACGAGGCATTTGGCTACCTATACGAAAGTAATTCAGCTTCCGCCGTTATAAGGTTTAAGACTTATAACAACATAAATGAAAAATATTATTTTCATTTTTCACGTCACTAATAAGATGACGAGGCATTTGGCTACCTATACGAAAGTAATTCAACTTCCGCCGTTATAAGGTTTAAGACTTATAAAAATATAAATGAAAAATATTATTTTCATTTTTTCACGTCACTAATAAGATGACGAGGCATTTGGCTAACTATACGAAAGTAATTCAACTTCCGCCGTTATAAGGTTTAAGACTTATAACAATATAAATGAAAAATATTATTTTCATTTTTCACGTCACTAATAAGATGACGAGGCATTTGGCTACCTATACGAAAGTAATTCAACTTCCGCCGTTATAAGGTTTAAGACTTATAACAATATAAATGAAAAATATTATTTTCATTTTTCACGTCACTAATAAGATGACGAGGCATTTGGCTACCTATACGAAAGTAATTCAACTTCCGCCGTTATAAGGTTTAAGACTTATAAAAATATAAATGAAAAATATTATTATATTAAAGTAATTCAACTTCCGCCGTTATAAGGTTTAAGACTTATAACCATATAAATGAAAAATATTATTTTCATTTTTCACATCACTAATAAGTTGACGAGGCATTTGGCTAAGGTTTAAGACTTATAACAATATAAATGAAAAATATTATTTTCATTTTTCACGTCACTAATAAGATGACGAGGCATTTGGCTACCTATACGAAAGTAATTCAACTTCCGCCGTTATAAGGTTTAAGACTTATAACAACATAAATGAAAAATATTATTTTCATTTTTCACGTCACTAATAAGATGACGAGGCATTTGGCTAAGGTTTAAGACTTATAACAATATAAATGAAAATATTATTTTCATTTTTCACGTCACTAATAAGATGACGAGGCATTTGGCTACCTATACGAAAGTAATTCAACTTCCGCCGTTATAAGGTTTAAGACTTATAACAACATAAATGAAAAATATTATTTTCATTTTTCACGTCACTAATAAGATGACGAGGCATTTGGCTAAGGTTTAAGACTTATAACAATATAAATGAAAATATTATTTTCATTTTTAACGTCACTAATAAGATGACGAGGCATTTGGCTACCTATACGAAAGTAATTCAACTTCCGCCGTTATAAGGTTTAAGACTTATAACAATATAAATGAAAAATATTATTTTCATTTTTCACGTCACTAATAAGATGACGAGGCATTTGGCTACCTATACGAAAGTAATTCAACTTCCGCCGTTATAAGGTTTAAGACTTATAACAACATAAATGAAAAATATTATTTGCACCTAAACGAAAGTATTTCATCTTCCGCCGTTATAAGGTTTAAGACTTATAACAACATAAATGAAAAATATTATTTTCATTTTTTACGTCACTAATAAGATGACGAGGCATATGGCACCTAAACGAAAGTAATTCATCTTCCGCCGTTATAAGGTTTAAGACTTATAACAACATAAATGAAAAATATTATTTTCATTTTTCACGTCACTAATAAGATGACGAGGCATTTGGCTACCTATACGAAAGTAATTCAACTTCCGCCGTTATAAGGTTTAAGACTTATAACAACATAAATGAAAAATATTATTTTCATTTTTCACGTCACTAATAAGATGACGAGGCATTTGGCTAAGGTTTAAGACTTATAACAATATAAATGAAAAATATTATTTTCATTTTTCACGTCACTAATAAGATGACGAGGCATTTGGCTACCTATACGAAAGTAATTCAACTTCCGCCGTTATAAGGTTTAAGACTTATAACAACATAAATGAAAAATATTATTTTCATTTTTCACGTCACTAATAAGATGACGAGGCATTTGGCTAAGGTTTAAGACTTATAACAATATAAATGAAAATATTATTTTCATTTTTCACGTCACTAATAAGATGACGAGGCATTTGGCTACCTATACGAAAGTAATTCAACTTCCGCCGTTATAAGGTTTAAGACTTATAACAACATAAATGAAAAATATTATTTTCATTTTTCACGTCACTAATAAGATGACGAGGCATTTGGCTACCTATACGAAAGTAATTCAACTTCCGCCGTTATAAGGTTTAAGACTTATAAAAATATAAATGAAAAATATTATTTTCATTTTTCACGTCACTAATAAGATGACGAGGCATTTGGCTAACTATACGAAAGTAATTCAACTTCCGCCGTTATAAGGTTTAAGACTTATAACAATATAAATGAAAAATATTATTTTCATTTTTCACGTCACTAATAAGATGACGAGGCATTTGGCTACCTATACGAAAGTAATTCAACTTCCGCCGTTATAAGGTTTAAGACTTATAACAACATAAATGAAAAATATTATTTTCATTTTTCACGTCACTAATAAGATGACGAGGCATTTGGCTACCTATACGAAAGTAATTCAACTTCCGCCGTTATAAGGTTTAAGACTTATAAAAATATAAATGAAAAATATTATTATATTAAAGTAATTCAACTTCCGCCGTTATAAGGTTTAAGACTTATAACAATATAAATGAAAAATATTATTTTCATTTTTCACGTCACTAATAAGATGACGAGGCATTTGGCTAACTATACGAAAGTAATTCAACTTCCGCCATTATAAGGTTTAAGACTTATAACAATATAAATGAAAAATATTATTTTCATTTTTCACGTCACTAATAAGATGACGAGGCATTTGGCTAAGGTTTAAGACTTATAACAATATAAATGAAAAATATTATTTTCATTTTTCACGTCACTAATAAGATGACGAGGCATTTGGCTAAGGTTTAAGACTTATAACAATATAAATGAAAAATATTATTTTCATTTTTCACGTCACTTATAAGATGACGAGGCATTTGGCTACCTATACGAAAGTAATTCAACTTCCGCCGTTATAAGGTTTAAGACTTATAACAATATAAATGAAAAATATTATTTTCATTTTTCACGTCACTAATAAGATGACGAGGCATTTGGCTAACTATACGAAAGTAATTCAACTTCCGCCGTTATAAGGTTTAAGACTTATAACAATATAAATGAAAAATATTATTTTCATTTTTCACGTCACTAATAAGATGACGAGGCATTTGGCTACCTATACGAAAGTAATTCAACTTCCGCCGTTATAAGGTTTAAGACTTATAAAAATATAAATGAAAAATATTATTATATTAAAGTAATTCAACTTCCGCCGTTATAAGGTTTAAGACTTATAACAATATAAATGAAAAATATTATTTTCATTTTTCACGTCACTAATAAGATGACGAGGCATTTGGCTAAGGTTTAAGACTTATAACAATATAAATGAAAAATATTATTTTCATTTTTCACGTCACTAATAAGATGACGAGGCATTTGGCTACCTATACGAAAGTAATTCAACTTCCGCCGTTATAAGGTTTAAGACTTATAACAATATAAATGAAAAATATTATTTTCATTTTTCACGTCACTAATAAGATGACGAGGCATTTGGCTACCTATACGAAAGTAATTCAACTTCCGCCGTTATAAGGTTTAAGACTTATAACAATATAAATGAAAAATATTATTTTCATTTTTCACGTCACTAATAAGATGACGAGGCATTTGGCTACC
Source organism: Drosophila bipectinata (assembly GCF_030179905.1). NCBI lineage: Eukaryota > Metazoa > Arthropoda > Insecta > Diptera > Drosophilidae > Drosophila > Drosophila bipectinata. Next base: position 30,057 of record NW_027222833.1, on the reverse strand, counting down.
TATACGAAAGTAATTCAACTTCCGCCGTTATAAGGTTTAAGACTTATAACAATATAAATGAAAAATATTATTTTCATTTTTCACGTCACTAATAAGATGACGAGGCATTTGGCTACCTATACGAAAGTAATTCAACTTCCGCCGTTATAAGGTTTAAGACTTATAACAACATAAATGAAAAATATTATTTTCATTTTTCACGTCACTAATAAGATGACGAGGCATTTGGCTACCTATACGAAAGTAATTCAACTTCCGCCGTTATAAGGTTTAAGACTTATAACAATATAAATGAAAAATATTATTTTCATTTTTCACGTCACTAATAAGATGACGAGGCATTTGGCTACCTAAACGAAAGTAATTCATCTTCCGCCGTTATAAGGTTTAAGACTTATAACAATATAAATGAAAAATATTATTTTCATTTTTCACGTCACTAATAAGATGACGAAACAGTTAGTAGGCCACAATTAGTAGGGAAACGTGGACAACCCGTGATAATCCTTATATGCTCTCTTATATATAGCATATAAAGATTTTTTATACTAAATATACATATTTACACATGCATATTTACATTTTTTTTATATTTCGAATCATCAAGCAAAGGATAAGCTTCAGTGGATCGCAGTATGACAGCTGCTCAACCACTTACAACACCTTGCCCGTTACAAAAGTCGTTTACAATTGATTCTAGGCTTTGTCATTGTATTAAATAATGTTTTCATATGTAACTAGCATGGCATCAGGTGATCAAAGATCCTCCCAATTTACTATGTTACAAATAACATTGGCATCACATCCATTGTCGTTTAAAATATAAATAATAAACTTTAAATGGTTTAGAAGCCATACAATGCAAATTGCCCCTTATTTATCATTGCAGTCCAGCACGGATACGACCTTAGAGGCGTTCAGGCATAATCCAACGGACGTAGCGTCATACCACTGTTCGCTCGAACAAGTATTGTGCCATTGGTCCGTACCTGCGGTTCCTCTCGTACTACGCAGGAATGCTGTCGCAACAACGTTTTGTCATTAGTAGGGTAAAACTAACCTGTCTCACGACGGTCTAAACCCAGCTCACGTTCCCTTGCATGGGTGAACAATCCAACGCTTGGTGAATTTTGCTTCACAATGATAGGAAGAGCCGACATCGAAGGATCAAAAAGCGACGTCGCTATGAAAGCTTGGCCGCCACAAGCCAGTTATCCCTATGGTAACTTTTCTGACACCTCTTGTTAAAAACTCTTTAAACCAAAAGGATCGATAGGCCGAGCTTTTGCTGTCCCCAATCAACCCGAAGAACTCTAGCTAAAACTGAAGCTGCGCCAGTTATCCGGTCACGAATAGCGGTTATATGATTCAAGAAGTTCATTCTTTCTCCTACATCGATACCGAGATATCGTTGCATCCGGACATACGGAAGACCATCCCCTTCGAAAAATACAGTAGGTCGTCTGCTAGCACTTAGACAACCTTTCAAGAGTATGATCGCCGTTTTCGTCTTGGAGACTTTAACTCTAACTTCAGCACCCCACTCTCCAACCAAACTCATTAATCGCTCACCTTTGCTCTCGATTCGCGCTCTGGAATTTCCATCTACAAGGAGTAGAAGGTCATCAGCGTATGCACTGAAATGACACTGTGGTTCTAGTCTCTCAAGCAGCTTGTTCATCATTAGGTTCCAAATAAATGGACCACTAATTGAACCTTGAGGACAGCCTTTTGTAACTTCCACACTTGCCGTCAGTGTATTGGCCCCTAATGCTAGCCATTCTGTTGGAAAAATAGCTCCTCCATAAAGCAATTTCACGACAGTTATACTCCTCTAGGATACGTAACACCGGACTCCACTCAATGTTATCAAAGGCTCCTTTAAAGTCAACAAATATCCCTAGCATATATGTTGATTGACATGTGTTAATGGAATTAATCACATGTCTCCAGGCGTCTTCAACACATTTTCCTGCAGTAAATCCGAACTGCCATCTACTTCTCTCGGGCAAGATATCTTTCAATCGATTGATCATCGTCCCTTCCAGTACCTTACCAAGAACAGGCAGCAGACAAATGCCTCTATAGGATTCTGGATTGCTTTTAATTTTATCTGGACCTTTCAATAAAGGGATGACTCTAGGATGCTTCCAAACTTTTGGAAAATATCCAACCTCTATGCACTTGGAATATACCGCCATGAGGTGTTGCGGTATAGCTTTCCACATGTTTTTTACGATTTCTCCAGTTATCTCATCAAATTCGGGCGATTTCTTGCTTTTTAGTTTAGTTATGCAAGTCTCAACTTCATGCAGTTCAAGTGGCGGTGGAGATAAATCCGCATTGACTATGTGGCTGTCTTCATTATTCGATTCTGGGAAGAAATGTTTTAGCAACATTTTGGCACAGTCACGCCATTCGGTGATCTAAACATCATTAGTTTTTAGGCATCCAAATTCGCTGTTCTTCCGCTTACCCCGACAGATTTTATAGACAACACCCCAAGGATCATCACTGTGCTGATCTACAAATTGTCTCCAGTTTTTCTCCTTTGTTTCCAGAATACACTTATTGTATCCTTTTAAAAGGGTACGTAGCTCAGCTGCTAGCACAATTGCATTGGAGTCACCCCTCAGACGAGCTCGTTGTAATCTGCGACGAAGTCGAATTATGTTTTTCTTTTGAGCACCTAGCTCACGCGTCCACCATTTTATTTTTGACAGATCTTTTGCAGTTTTCTTGCCAAATACATCATCACATATGTGTTGCACTATTGAATGTAGCTCACACGCAGCATCTTCCACATTTGCTGATAGATTGGAAAATTCCATTGCTGTTTTTAGCTCCTTCTTAAACTTGTTCCACTTTCTACTGTGTAGCTTCCACATGGGCACAGGAATCAAGCTGTCCATTCTGTCAGCCCCAGATATCTCCACAGTAATAATATTGTGGTCACTAAGATTCCATGGAGTAACAGTCCATAAACAAGTATCCCTTCTTGCAGCAATTGCATTCGTTAGTGTCACATCGATATCACTGTGCGCTCTGTTGTTATCAAAAGTGTACACTTAACTTGGTTCGTTAATTACAGAGGAATTTGTGTTTACAATCCACTCTGCAAGCAACTCCCCTCGCAATCTGCATTGTTGGTTTGAGTATGGGTTATTCGTTAGTTTGCTATACCACATGGGAGACGCGGCATTTGCATCAAGGCCAATATAGACCCTTTTGTTCTGAGCAAGCTCTATAATCGTATCTAAGTATTCGATATATGGTTCCAATTGTGCATTGAATTGGCAGTATAAGCATGCAAAGAAAATATTCCCATATTCACCCGTAATGTTTATACATACCCCGTAATCATTGATCAATGATTCAATTGGCATGATAACAGCGTGGGGGTCGTCAACAATAATTGCAGCTTTTTTCAAGGCGTCAGTGTAGGTTTTGGTTCCAGCAGGTAGTCCAGTTATCCTTCCAAATTTGTCAACATATGGTTCTTGAAGTAATGAAATCGTGTATCCACCACTTCTCATCTTGACTCCGACTTCAATAGTGGCAGCTCTGCCCCTTCCGCAATTAGTTTGAAGTATTCTAATCATTAGTGTCTTGCATGCATCCCGGCCAGCAACGAGCTATAAATGGGACAAGCACTCGATAGAATGCTGTGTCCAGATGGAAGACCCTCGAAGCGACAGTTCCTGCAATCCACCGGATTGCTGCAGTTTTTGGCAATGTGTCCCTTTTGCCCACATTGACGGCAAATGCTTGCATTGAGCTTGCAGTCGTTGACCCTATGGTCAAACCCTAAGCAGCGGTGACAAGCATAAGTTCTCGTTTGTTGGCGGCAACGGAAGCTAAACCACTTTATGTAGCCTTCTGACTGACCTCCAGGGTCACGTTCGTCGTTTCACCCTCAGCTGCAGACCATGGTTTTGACACCAAATGCACCGACTTCTTGAAATCTGCCTCTCCAGGTTATTCTTCCAAAGCTCCTCCATAAAGTTCTCCGGTGACAAGGTGGTGTCCACATCAAAGACTGTCAAGCGGGGCTTAACAGTCTCGTAGCGCTGTACGTTCAACCCGACTTCGGCAAACTTCTTGGACGCAGCAACCTTAGACGCCTCCGACACGGACGGCGTGCGGATGATAGCTCCGCCACGCTTCAGCTCTCGCACTTCGTGGACTCGAACTCCAAGGGCTGGAGCCACTTCCTTCCTCACCTTCTCGGCGATCTGCCGGCTCGACAGCCTCAGGTCCACACCCTTCACCACGCAGGACCAGGTCTCCCGCACCTTGGTACGAGGGACTGGCCCCGGGCCTATTGGGGGGCCGGGCTGCGCAGCGACGGCGTAGGGCGACGGTCCAGACATCGAGGGCGGCGGTGGCATGGTGGCCCGAGTCTCCAACTCGGCCACCCGAAGCATAAGAGCCACCACGAGCTCGTCATACCTACATATGGATGCAGATAGAACCTCCATATCGCCACCTATTAGTGCGCTACGAACCGACCGCTGAGTTGCAGATAATTCTGCAAGGACAGCCTTTTGGCCAGCCGCAACTGCAGCACTAGCATCGCCTTCCTCAAACGCAATTGAGCGGCATGCAGGGGAGGCAGCGACATGGGTCGTGTTTACAGCACCATTTATTTCAACAGCATCCACATCAATAACATCGTCATTGGGATTCAGACACACTTTCTTAACCCTTAACGCCTGTATCTCCGCCTTCAGGGGAAGAATCACTTACCGCGGATTTGCCATTCTGTCTTCCGCGTTTCTTCCTGGCCTTTCCACGCTCCTTTACAATCGACAGTACCTCATCATCTGTGGTGGACATCCTTCCTGATGAAGGAGTGGGCTCCATCCAGCCACGAAGATCCTTCGCCTTCCGGTTGCTGTCCGGTCGGCTTCGAACAACTGAATATAATTTCAGTCTATTTTAATTTCAATTTTATTTTAATCAAAAATATTTTAGTTGTGACCAGGTCGGCCTCAATTTAACAACTAAATAAAATTCAGGTAATTTCACTTGACCAAAATTTAAACGCCTACTTGTTTTGAGTTTTTAAATTTGAAAATCGAAAATTTTTTCATTTTTCACGTCACTAATAAGATGACGAGGCATTTGGATACCTATACGAAAGTAATTCAACTTCCGCCGTTATAAGGTTAAGACTTATAACAACATAAATGAAAAATATTATTTTCATTTTTCACGTCACTAATAAGATGACGAGGCATTTGGCTACCTATACGAAAGTAATTCAACTTCCGCCGTTATAAGGTTTAAGACTAATAAAAATATAAATGAAAAATATTATTATATTAAAGTAATTCAACTTCCGCCGTTATAAGGTTTAAGACTTATAACAATATAAATGAAAAATATTATTTTAATTTTTCACGTCACTAATAAGATGACGAGGCATTTGGCTACCTATACGAAAGTAATTCAACTTCCGCCGTTATAAGGTTTAAGACTTATAACAACATAAATGAAAAATATTATTTTCATTTTTCACGTTACTAATAAGATGACGAGGCATTTGGCTACCTATACGAAAGTAATTCAACTTCCGCCGTTATAAGGTTTAAGACTTATAACAATATAAATGAAAAATATTATTTTCATTTTTCACGTCACTAATAAGATGACGAGGCATTTGGCTAACTATACGAAAGTAATTCAACTTCCGCCGTTATAAGGTTTAAGACTTATAACAACATAAATGAAAAATATTATTTTCATTTTTCACGTCACTAATAAGATGACGAGGCATTTGGCTACCTATACGAAAGTAATTCAACTTCCGCCGTTATAAGGTTTAAGACTTATAACAATATAAATGAAAATATTATTTTCATTTTTCACGTCACTAATAAGATGACGAGGCATTTGGCTACCTATACGAAAGTAATTCAACTTCCGCCGTTATAAGGTTTAAGACTTATAACAATATAAATGAAAAATATTATTTTAATTTTTCACGTCACTAATAAGATGACGAGGCATTTGGCTACCTATACGAAAGTAATTCAACTTCCGCCGTTATAAGGTTTAAGACTTATAACAACATAAATGAAAAATATTATTTTCATTTTTCACGTTACTAATAAGATGACGAGGCATTTGGCTACCTATACGAAAGTAATTCAACTTCCGCCGTTATAAGGTTTAAGACTTATAACAATATAAATGAAAAATATTATTTTCATTTTTCACGTCACTAATAAGATGACGAGGCATTTGGCTAACTATACGAAAGTAATTCAACTTCCGCCGTTATAAGGTTTAAGACTTATAACAACATAAATGAAAAATATTATTTTCATTTTTCACGTCACTAATAAGATGACGAGGCATTTGGCTACCTATACGAAAGTAATTCAACTTCTGCCGTTATAAGGTTTTAGACTTATAACAATATAAATGAAAAATATTATTTTCATTTTTCACGTCACTAATAAGATGACAAGGCATTTGGCTACCTATACGAAAGTAATTCAACTTCCGCCGTTATAAGGTTTAAGACTTATAACAACATAAATGAAAAATATTATTTTCATTTTTCACGTCACTAATAAGATGACGAGGGATTTGGCTAACTATACGAAAGTAATTCAACTTCCGCCGTTATAAGGTTTAAGACTTATAACAATATAAATGAAAAATATTATTTTCATTTTTCACGTCACTAATAAGATGACGAGGCATTTGGCCACCTATACGAAAGTAATTCAACTTCCGCCGTTATAAGGTTTAAGACTTATAACAATATAAATGAAAAATATTATTTTCATTTTTCACGTCACTAATAAGATGACGAGGCATTTGGCTACCTATACGAAAGTTATTCAACTTCCGCCGTTATAAGGTTTAAGACTTATAACAATATAAATGAAAAATATTATTTTCATTTTTCACGTCACTAATAAGATGACGAGGCATTTGGCTACCTATACGAAAGTAATTCAACTTCCGCCGTTATAAGCTTTAAGACTTATAACAATATAAATGAAAAATATTATTTTCATTTTTTACGTCACTAATAAGATGACGAGGAATTTGGCACCTAAACGAAAGTAATTCGTCTTCCGCCGTTATAAGGTTTAAGACTTATAACAACATAAATGAAAAATATTATTTTCATTTTTCACGTCACTAATAAGATGACGAGGCATTTGGCTACCTAAACGAAAGTAATTCATCTTCCGCCGTTATAAGGTTTAAGACTTATAACAATATAAATGAAAAATATTATTTTCATTTTTCACGTCACTAATAAGATGACGAAACAGTTAGTAGGCCACAATTAGTAGGGAAACGTGGACAACCCGTGATAATCCTTATATGCTCTCTTATATATAGCATATAAAGATTTTTTATACTAAATATACATATTTACACATGCATATTTACATTTTTTTTATATTTCGAATCATCAAGCAAAGGATAAGCTTCAGTGGATCGCAGTATGACAGCTGCTCAACCACTTACAACACCTTGCCCGTTACAAAAGTCGTTTACAATTGATTCTAGGCTTTGTCATTGTATTAAATAATGTTTTCATATGTAACTAGCATGGCATCAGGTGATCAAAGATCCTCCCAATTTACTATGTTACAAATTACATTGGCATCACATCCATTGTCGTTTAAAATATAAATAATAAACTTTAAATGGTTTAGAAGCCATACAATGCAAATTGCCCCTTATTTATCATTGCAGTCCAGCACGGATACGACCTTAGAGGCGTTCAGGCATAATCCAACGGACGTAGCGTCATACCACTGTCATACTCTTTCTCATTTATAAAACTACCAAACTTGTCAACTGTCATTTTAATTATAAAATAAATAACGAAAGAATGGTATATTTATTTATGATCCACATTGATTACTACCACTTCATCTTTATTTTCACGTCTTGCAAATGGACTTTTTTGAAGAATCGTTTCATCTATTTCTATATGCTCAGAACGAACGGGGTGTGGAGTGTTTTTAATATGTTTGTTTAAATAGTTATTTAGATTTTCCAATTTATCACTAATCTCTTTAAATGAATCATGTATATGGTATACTGTGTTTGTGAAAACATAATTGTTACTTTACTTTCCAGCTCTGATAATCTTTTATTTCGTGTTTCAAATGATTTAGTTATAGTTTCCATTTGGTGTGTTTTTACATCATTAATTTTATCATCTACATAAAATTTAATAACTAAATCATTTCCGTTAATTGGTTCTGTAGAGTTTTTAATTCTTTTCTTCTGAACATTTACATGTGTCATGTATGTGTCCATCTCTGTCAAGATATATACCTGTAAGACTTTCAACTTCTCTTTCGAAAAGTGAGGAAAAATCTCTATCATTTGAAAAGTGACCAAACTTTTCAATAGACATTTTATTATTAAACAAAAGAAACAAGCGTTTCCTATTTTATTAATATATAATTTTTTCTTCCCGTAATTCTTCTATTATCGAAAGAATTTCATTGGTATGATTATTATTACCAGCAGGTTTTGATGCCATTAAGAGTTGTAATCTTTCAACAAGTTCATTAACATTATCCCAATATACATAATTTGGTGGGGTTTTCTGTATTTTTATATACCCAGATCCGGTATATTCTTCGTTTACTGAAGATGATATTAAGGGTTTGATAATTGAAGAATATTTGATAGAACGATTTCCTTTTATTTGTTCATTTGGTTCAAAGTTTCTTTTGTGAGCACTTGTTTCAATTAAAATGTTTTTATATGATTCTAAATCATTCTTAGTATAATTCTCTGGGTTATTATGAAATATTAAAGAGTATAGACCTGGCAATAGAGTCCATAAGTTTCCACTTCCTAATTCAATTACATTTCTTTTAATGTTAAGTGTACTATTACCCAACATTAATATATTATTTTCTTCTCTTGGTCCATAACTATTATCTAAAATCTTGTCTTGCTTTAACTGATTAATGTTGAGATTGTACTCCCCTCCGTTTCTTCATGATCACTTTCATTTAAATCATCTATATGAGAGTGTTGTGGAACAGTTTCATCTCTATGTGAGTGATTTGAAATATTGAAATCATTTATTTTTATAAACTCTTTTGAGTTCTGTGAATAAGCATCAGTATAAGCATCACTCTCACTATCACTTTCGTTTACTTTCTTATCCGCCCTTTCTTTACTTTTTGGTACTTTGATTTTTTCTTTCTTGACTTTAGTCTTAATATCATATGTATCATTAAGATATTTTTGTTTTTTCTTTTTTTCAGTGAGTAATTCATTTAAAGGTTCTGTAATAGGTTTAAAAGTTTCTTGCAAATTTGATACGTTCTCATTTTTGACTTGCTTCAATTTCGTCAACTGTTCTAAAAGTTTACGCTTCATTGTTGTAGTTTTCTCAGACAGTCATCGATTACTGTGAAAAATGTAATTCAATTTAAATATTTATAACAAAGTGTTTAAGTTTGATTTAAATTTTTTATTTTTATTTATCAAAAATATATATATTAATAATATTACAAATTAATACATTTTTATAATTTTAAACTTTGTTCAATTCTAAATAGAGATTATTATCATCCCTTTTATCATCCAGAGATTATTATCATCCAGCTCACGGACCTCGTGGACTCTGACTCCAAGGGATGGAGCCACCTCCTTCCTTACCTTCTCGGCGATCTGCCGGCTGGATAGCTCCGGGTCCGCTCCCTTTACCACGCAGGACCAGGTCTCCCGCACCTTGGTACCGGGGAATGGCACCGGGGCTATTGGGGGGCCGGGCTGCGCAGCGACGGCGTGGTGCGGCGGTACGGTCATCATGGGCGGCGGCGGCACAGTGAGCCGAGTCTCCAACTCATTCACCCGCAACATCAGGGCCACCACGAGCTCATCGTAGCGGCTCAACGAGTCCGAAACGATTCCAATGTCGCCTCCGATTAGGGCGCTCCGAACTGCGCGCTGGGTGGCGGATAGCTCCGCCAGCACGGCTCCGTTTCCTGCGGCAACAGCGGCGCGAGCGTTGGCCTGCTCAACGGCGACGGGGGGAGCCACGATGACAGTAGCAGCTCGGGCAGCGGCGGCAGCGGCAGCAGGTGCAACGAATGCGACGTCATCAGAAGCGGCGGTCACCTGCACATCCGATGAGGACAGCGCCGTCTCCTCCAGCACTCCAACTGGCTCCGGTTTGCTTTCTCCAGGCACGGCCAATAACTTGGCCTGCGTAGGCGCCGAAATCGCGCTCATCTTCGACTTACGTTCGCGGCGACGTTTCCGTGCACTGATCCGTGCAACAGCACTTGCCCCGCTGCTAGAGAGGTCGCTATCCGACATAGCGCTCATTTCGCCCTTAATGGGCACAATGGCGCCGCCTGGTGCCGGAAGGTGAAACTAAAATCTCCCCAAATATGCTACAAAAATACAATTAAATTCCCCAAATATGCTGAAAAAGTTTGCCAAAGATGCTGTAAAAAACTTCCGCCCAGAAAACTTTTCCACACTCACCACAGAAAAACCACCACCACGAGCACCGCGTGGGAAAACGAAAAACCGAATTTTTCGTTAGAAATACTTAGTTTTCCGCAACGAAAAATACACTAACCGCTCCGCGTAGTTAATCCGCGAATTTAGATACTTTTCAGCCACGTACGATACGTAAACTCCTTATTTCCACTTTCAAAAATAAAAATCCAAACAAGAAAGGAAAGCTAACTTCGGGCGGAGCCGAAGTTTATATACCCTTGCAGTTAAAACCGGATATATATCGCAAAAATCGGATATAGTTGGCCGATCCTTATCTGAATAGGGATATATAATCCAATTTATTACAATACAAAATCTAAAAAAAGTCCCAAACTTCTATCTTCGAAAATACGAAAGTTGATATTTCTACCAAATACCATTTCCGATCGTTCAGTTATATGGCAGCTATGAGATATAGTCGGCCGATCCTAATGAAATTTGGTAGGTTGGATAAACTGGCCCAAAATAGAATCTGTATTAAATTCCAGCTTTTTATCTTCAAAAACACGAAAGTTGGGTCAATTCCGATAGTTCAGTTATATGGCAGCTATAGGATATAGTCGGCCGATCCATATGAAATTTGGCATGACGTAATGTTTTGCCAAAAATAGCTCTCATGTCAAATTTGAACTCTCTAACTCTAAAAACACAAAAGTTATACTATTTCCGATCAATCAGTTATATGGCAGCTATAAGATATAGTCGGCCGATCCGGGCCGTTCCGACTTATATACTGCGTGCAAAGGAAAGAAGGGTGTGTGCAAAGTTTCAGGACGATAGCTTTAAAACTGAGAGACTAGTTTGCGTAGAAACAGACAGACGGACAGACAGACGGACAGACGGACATGCTCATATCAACTCAGGAGGTGATCCTGATCAAGAATATATATACTTTATAGGGTCGGAGATGTCTCCTTCACTGCGTTGCACACTTTTGACCAAAATTATAATACCCTCTGCAAGGGTATAAAAATGTCTGATTTTCACTTCCAAATAAATAATCACCGTTCAAATAATTAATTTTCAAATAATCATCCCCAAAAATAACCACTTCCAAAAATAATCACTCTTAAAAATAATTACTTTTAAATAATTACTTTTAAAAATAATCACTCCCGAAAACAATTACCTTCAAAAATAATCACTTTCAAAATAATCACTTTCCGTGTATGTACATATGTATGTCAAGGTAGCGGCACTGTATGTATGTATGTTCATAAAAAATGCGGCAATTTCACAAAAGAAAAACCGAGTTTTTCTTTAGAAAAACCTAATTTTCCGCAACGAAAAATACACCAATCGCTTCGCGTAGTTATTCCGCGAATTTTGGTACTATTTTCAGCCACGTACGACACCGATTTCCACCGAAAATAAATTTTTCACCGGAGCGACCGTGAAACACGTCTGTACTCTAAGTGGATAGGGACAGAAGGAATCTCGTTAATCCATTCATGCGCGTCACTAATTAGATGACGAGGCATTTGGCTATTTTTTTTTTTTGTTCGCTAAGGACCGTAAAAATCTTCAAAAGATACACACTCAGGTTATAGATGTTATTTAGCCAATAAGAGTGTGCATGCACGATTCATCTATTGGGGGAGCACTTTCATTCCCCCAAAGACGCCTACGTACTAAAAAACCGCCTCGTTTTTAAGCGAATTTTATGCCGTTTTTAGATGTTATGCTACGGCACCAAGCTTTTAATATGAACGTGATGCATGATTAAGTCCAATCACGCGTGTATCCCGACAGATACATGAATTGTCGGCAACTCCAGAGACCACCACTGATTACCCGGACACTAATGATATGACTATCACTATCACAGCCGTTTTACCGACTGACCGCTCCATATTCCTCTCCAGTTCACAGTGGCGGAATGAAACTCAACAACATGTTGCGAGCCGAAAAGTCTCCGCAAATTCGTCCGTATGTCCGGTGTCTCGTACTTCTCGACTTTGCGCTGATGCGCTTGGTCGAGAGAATGTCCGTCAGTCACTACCTGCGCGTCAATCACATAAATGTGATTTTGTCGGATAGCTACCAGGTCGGGTTTATTCAATCCGGTCTCGCCCTGCAGACTTGGTTCAACATGAACGACGCAGCCTTTCCTCTCAAGTCCCCGCTTGATTAGATTTACTACGCCGTCGTGCCGAGCTACCCTCCTCCCATGAGTACGATAGCATTGCTGTAAGATGTGGTTTGTTGTTTCGGGAGCATCACATCCTGCACGGCACCGTCTTCCCAATTCGTGCCTTCCCCTCGTGGTACGAGACCTTGAGGGTAGGGCATTTATCCGCAGTTTGATTCCTTCTGTATATTCCCTTCCTGTTAGCAAACGCGTGGGTTGGACAACCCATCCGTGTTGCGGAGGAAAACGCTCTGCTTCACGGAGCCCGCCACCATCAACAGACATGTGCAACCTATTTGCCAAGTACGAATCTACCTGTAGACGGGTTAACAACTCTTGACTTCCAGCCTGAAGCCTATCCCGGGCCCTCCGCATTTCGTCTTCCACGAAAGAGCTGGCTACCTCGGATTGCTCGAGGTGAGGCCATTTTATACTGCTCAATCGCTTCAAACGAAGCATCGGTGCTATCCATCTCAACGATGGTAACCCGAGACCCCCACTTCTGTGGGGGGCATGGAAAAAAGAAGTTGGTAGGTCTACCGGAAGCCTCAACCACTTCCGTGCGGTATATCGAACCTATGTGTCAAATTTCTTCAGAACGCCTATCGTCACACTCCCAAGGGTCAGCTTGTGATAGAGTTGTGGGATAAGGACAGTCCGAAGGGCAAATAACTTGACGTGAATAAATAACGCTGACCTCCAGAGTCACATTCGTAGTGGCCCCATCAGCTGCGGACCACGGCTTTGATGCCAAATGCACCGACTTCTTAAAGTCTGCCACGGTCATCTCCTCCTTCGGAAGGTGAAACTAAAATCTCCCCAAATATGCTACAAAAATACAACTAAAATTCCCCAAATATGCTGAAAAAATTTCCGCCCAACAAATGGTGCTTTAAAAGTTTGCCAAAGATGCTGTACAAAATTTCCGCCCAAAAGAAAACTTTTCCACACTCACCACAGAAAAGCCACCACCAAGAGCGTGGGAAAACGAAAAACCGAATTTTTCGTTAGAAATATTTAGTTTTCGCAACGAAAAATACACCAACCGCTCCGCGTAGTTAATCCGCGAATTTAGATACTTTTCAGCCACGTAAGACACGTAAATTTAATTTAATTTAATTAAATCTGCTATTAAACGCCTTATTTCCACTTTCAAAAATAAAAATCCAAAAAATGTCTGATTTTCACTTCCAAATAAATAATCACCGTTCAAATAATTAATTTTCAAATAATCATCCCCAAAAATAATCACTCTTAAAAATAATTACTTTTAAATAATTACTTTTAAAAATAATCACTCCCGAAAACAATTACCTTCAAAAATAATCACTTTCAAAATAATCACTTTCCGTGTATGTACATATGTATGTACATACGTATGTCAAGGTAGCGGCACTGTATGTATGTATGTTCATAAAAAATGCGGCAATTTCACAAAAGAAAAACCTAATTTTCCGCAACGAAAAATACACCAATCGCTTCGCGTAGTTATTCCGCGAATTTTGGTACTATTTTCAGCCACGTACGACACCGATTTCCACCGAAAATAAATTTTTCACCGGAGCGACCGAGAAACACGTCTGTACTCTAAGTAGATAGGGACAGAAGGAATCTCGTTAATCCATTCATGCGCGTCACTAATTAGATGACGAGGCATTTGGCTATTTTTTTTTTGTTCGCTAAGGACCGTAAAAATCTTCAAAAGATACACACTCAGGTTATAGATGTTATTTACCCAATAAGAGTGTGCATGCACGATTCATCTATTGGGGGAGCACTTTCATTCCCCCAAAGACGCCTACGTACTAAAAAACCGCCTCGTTTTTAAGCGAATTTTATGCCGTTTTTAGATGTTATGCTACGGCAGCAAGCTTTTAATATGAACGTGATGCATGATTAAGTCCAATCACGCGTGTATCCCGACAGATACATGAATTGTCGGCAACTCCAGAGACCACCACTGATTACCCGGACACTAATGATATGACTATCACTATCACAGCCGTTTTACCGACTGACCGCTCCATATTCCTCTCCAGTTCACAGTGGCGGAATGGAACTCAACAACATGTTGCGAGCCGAAAAGTATCCGCAAATTCGTCCGTATGTCCGGTGTCTCGTACTTCTCGACTTTGCGCTGATGCGCTTGGTCGAGAGAATGTCCGTCAGTCACTACCTGCGCGTCAATCACATAAATGTGATTTTGTCGGATAGCTACCAGGTCGGGTTTATTCAATCCGGTCTTGCCCTGCAGACTTGGTTCAACATGAACGACGCAGCCTTTCCTCTCAAGTCCCCGCTTGATTAGATTTACTACGCCGTCGTGCCGAGCTACCCTCCTCCCATGAGTACGATAGCATTGCTGTAAGATGTGGTTTGTTGTTTCGGGAGCATCACATCCTGCACGGCACCGTCTTCCCAATTCGTGCCTTCCCCTCGTGGTACGAGACCTTGAGGGTAGGGCATTTATCCGCAGTTTGATTCCTTCTGTATATTCCCTTCCTGTTAGCAAACGCGTGGGTTGGACAACCCATCCGTGTTGCGGAGGAAAACGCTATGCTTCACGGAGCCCGCCACCATCAACAGACATGTGCAACCTATTTGCCAAGTACGAATCTACCTGTAGACGGGTTAACAACTCTTGACTTCCAGCCTGAAGCCTATCCCGGGCCCTCCGCATTTCGTCTTCCACGAAAGAGCTGGCTACCTCGGATTGCTCGAGGTGAGGCCATTTTATACTGCTCAATCGCTTCAAACGAAGCATCGGTGCTATCCATCTCAACGATGGTAACCCGAGACCCCCACTTCTGTGGGGGGCATGGAAAAAAGAAGTTGGTAGGTCTACCGGAAGCCTCAACCACTTCCGTGCGGTATATCGAACCTATGTGTCAAATTTCTTCAGAACGCCTATCGTCACACTCCCAAGGGTCAGCTTGTGATAGAGTTGTGGGATAAGGACAGTCCGAAGGGCAAATAACTTGACGTGAATAAATAACGCTGACCTCCAGAGTCACATTCGTAGTGGCCCCATCAGCTGCGGACCACGGCTTTGATGCCAAATGCACCGACTTCTTAAAGTCTGCCACGGTCATCTCCTCCTTCGGAAGGTGAAACTAAAATCTCCCCAAATATGCTACAAAAATACAACTAAAATTCCCCAAATATGCTGAAAAAATTTCCGCCCAACAAATGGTGCTTTAAAAGTTTGCCAAAGATGCTGTACAAAATTTCCGCCCAAAAGAAAACTTTTCCACACTCACCACAGAAAAACCACCACCAAGAGCACCGCGTGGGAAAACGAAAAACCGAATTTTTCGTTAGAAATATTTAGTTTTCGCAACGAAAAATACACCAACCGCTCCGCATAGTTAATCCGCGAATTTAGATACTTTTCAGCCACGTAAGACACGTAAATTTAATTAAATCTGCTATTAAACGCCTTATTTCCACTTTCAAAAATAAAAATCCAAAAAATGTCTGATTTTCACTTCCAAATAAATAATCACCGTTCAAATAATTAATTTTCAAATAATCATCCCCAAAAATAATCACTCTTAAAAATAATTACTTTTAAATAATTACTTTTAAAAATAATCACTCCCGAAAACAATTACCTTCAAAAATAATCACTTTCAAAATAATCACTTTCCGTGTATGTACATATGTATGTCAAGGTAGCGGCACTGTATGTATGTATGTTCATAAAAAATGCGGCAATTTCACAAAAGAAAAACCTAATTTTCCGCAACGAAAAATACACCAATCGCTTCGCGTAGTTATTCCGCGAATTTTGGTACTATTTTCAGCCACGTACGACACCGATTTCCACCGAAAATAAATTTTTCACCGGAGCGACCGAGAAACACGTCTGTACTCTAAGTAGATAGGGACAGAAGGAATCTCGTTAATCCATTCATGCGCGTCACTAATTAGATGACGAGGCATTTGGCTATTTTTTTTTTGTTCGCTAAGGACCGTAAAAATCTTCAAAAGATACACACTCAGGTTATAGATGTTATTTACCCAATAAGAGTGTGCATGCACGATTCATCTATTGGGGGAGCACTTTCATTCCCCCAAAGACGCCTACGTACTAAAAAACCGCCTCGTTTTTAAGCGAATTTTATGCCGTTTTTAGATGTTATGCTACGGCAGCAAGCTTTTAATATGAACGTGATGCATGATTAAGTCCAATCACGCGTGTATCCCGACAGATACATGAATTGTCGGCAACTCCAGAGACCACCACTGATTACCCGGACACTAATGATATGACTATCACTATCACAGCCGTTTTACCGACTGACCGCTCCATATTCCTCTCCAGTTCACAGTGGCGGAATGGAACTCAACAACATGTTGCGAGCCGAAAAGTATCCGCAAATTCGTCCGTATGTCCGGTGTCTCGTACTTCTCGACTTTGCGCTGATGCGCTTGGTCGAGAGAATGTCCGTCAGTCACTACCTGCGCGTCAATCACATAAATGTGATTTTGTCGGATAGCTACCAGGTCGGGTTTATTCAATCCGGTCTTGCCCTGCAGACTTGGTTCAACATGAACGACGCAGCCTTTCCTCTCAAGTCCCCGCTTGATTAGATTTACTACGCCGTCGTGCCGAGCTACCCTCCTCCCATGAGTACGATAGCATTGCTGTAAGATGTGGTTTGTTGTTTCGGGAGCATCACATCCTGCACGGCACCGTCTTCCCAATTCGTGCCTTCCCCTCGTGGTACGAGACCTTGAGGGTAGGGCATTTATCCGCAGTTTGATTCCTTCTGTATATTCCCTTCCTGTTAGCAAACGCGTGGGTTGGACAACCCATCCGTGTTGCGGAGGAAAACGCTCTGCTTCACGGAGCCCGCCACCATCAACAGACATGTGCAACCTATTTGCCAAGTACGAATCTACCTGTAGACGGGTTAACAACTCTTGACTTCCAGCCTGAAGCCTATCCCGGGCCCTCCGCATTTCGTCTTCCACGAAAGAGCTGGCTACCTCGGATTGCTCGAGGTGAGGCCATTTTATACTGCTCAATCGCTTCAAACGAAGCATCGGTGCTATCCATCTCAACGATGGTAACCCGAGACCCCCACTTCTGTGGGGGGCATGGAAAAAAGAAGTTGGTAGGTCTACCGGAAGCCTCAACCACTTCCGTGCGGTATATCGAACCTATGTGTCAAATTTCTTCAGAACGCCTATCGTCACACTCCCAAGGGTCAGCTTGTGATAGAGTTGTGGGATAAGGACAGTCCGAAGGGCAAATAACTTGACGTGAATAAATAACGCTGACCTCCAGAGTCACATTCGTAGTGGCCCCATCAGCTGCGGACCACGGCTTTGATGCCAAATGCACCGACTTCTTAAAGTCTGCCACGGTCATCTCCTCCTTCGGAAGGTGAAACTAAAATCTCCCCAAATATGCTACAAAAATACAACTAAAATTCCCCAAATATGCTGAAAAAATTTCCGCCCAACAAATGGTGCTTTAAAAGTTTGCCAAAGATGCTGTACAAAATTTCCGCCCAAAAGAAAACTTTTCCACACTCACCACAGAAAAACCACCACCAAGAGCACCGCGTGGGAAAACGAAAAACCGAATTTTTCGTTAGAAATATTTAGTTTTCGCAACGAAAAATACACCAACCGCTCCGCATAGTTAATCCGCGAATTTAGATACTTTTCAGCCACGTAAGACACGTAAATTTAATTAAATCTGCTATTAAACGCCTTATTTCCACTTTCAAAAATAAAAATCCAAAAAATGTCTGATTTTCACTTCCAAATAAATAATCACCGTTCAAATAATTAATTTTCAAATAATCATCCCCAAAAATAATCACTCTTAAAAATAATTACTTTTAAATAATTACTTTTAAAAATAATCACTCCCGAAAACAATTACCTTCAAAAATAATCACTTTCAAAATAATCACTTTCCGTGTATGTACATATGTATGTCAAGGTAGCGGCACTGTATGTATGTATGTTCATAAAAAATGCGGCAATTTCACAAAAGAAAAACCTAATTTTCCGCAACGAAAAATACACCAATCGCTTCGCGTAGTTATTCCGCGAATTTTGGTACTATTTTCAGCCACGTACGACACCGATTTCCATCGAAAATAAATTTTTCACCGGAGCGACCGAGAAACACGTCTGTACTCTAAGTAGATAGGGACAGAAGGAATCTCGTTAATCCATTCATGCGCGTCACTAATTAGATGACGAGGCATTTGGCTATTTTTTTTTTGTTCGCTAAGGACCGTAAAAATCTTCAAAAGATACAAACTCAGGTTATAGATGTTATTTACCCACTTTCATTCCCCCAAAGACGCCTACGTACTAAAAAACCGCCTCGTTTTTAAGCGAATTTTATGCCGTTTTTAGATGTTATGCTACGGCAGCAAGCTTTTAATATGAACGTGATGCATAATTAAGTCCAATCAAGCGTGTATCCCGACAGATACATGAATTGTCGGCAACTCCAGAGACCACCACTGATTACCCGGACACTAATGATATGACTATCACTATCACAGCCGTTTTACCGACTGACCGCTCCATATTCCTCTCCAGTTCACAGTGGCGAAATGAAACTCAACAACATGTTGCGAGCCGAAAAGTCTCCGCAAATTCGTCCGTATGTCCGGTGTCTCGTACTTCTCGACTTTGCGCTGATGCGCTTGGTCGAGAGAATGTCCGTCAGTCACTACCTGCGCGTCAATCACATAAATGTGATTTTGTCGGATAGCTACCAGGTCGGGTTTATTCAATCCGGTCTCGCCCTGCAGACTTGGTTCAACATGAACGACGCAGCCTTTCCTCTCAAGTCCCCGCTTGATTAGATTTACTACGCCGTCGTGCCGAGCTACCCTCCTCCCATGAGTACGATAGCATTGCTGTAAGATGTGGTTTGTTGTTTCGGGAGCATCACATCCTGCACGGCACCGTCTTCCCAATTCGTGCCTTCCCCTCGTGGTACGAGACCTTGAGGGTAGGGCATTTATCCGCAGTTTGATTCCTTCTGTATATTCCCTTCCTGTTAGCAAACGCGTGGGTTGGACAACCCATCCGTGTTGCGGAGGAAAACGCTCTGCTTCACGGAGCCCGCCACCATCAACAGACATGTGCAACCTATTTGCCAAGTACGAATCTACCTGTAGACGGGTTAACAACTCTTGACTTCCAGCCTGAAGCCTATCCCGGGCCCTCCGCATTTCGTCTTCCACGAAAGAGCTGGCTACCTCGGATTGCTCGAGGTGAGGCCATTTTATACTGCTCAATCGCTTCAAACGAAGCATCGGTGCTATCCATCTCAACGATGGTAACCCGAGACCCCCACTTCTGTGGGGGGCATGGAAAAAAGAAGTTGGTAGGTCTACCGGAAGCCTCAACCACTTCCGTGCGGTATATCGAACCTATGTGTCAAATTTCTTCAGAACGCCTATCGTCACACTCCCAAGGGTCAGCTTGTGATAGAGTTGTGGGATAAGGACAGTCCGAAGGGCAAATAACTTGACGTGAATAAATAACGCTGACCTCCAGAGTCACATTCGTAGTGGCCCCATCAGCTGCGGACCACG
The DNA here is from genome assembly GCF_030179905.1 of Drosophila bipectinata. Lineage (NCBI taxonomy): Eukaryota > Metazoa > Arthropoda > Insecta > Diptera > Drosophilidae > Drosophila > Drosophila bipectinata. The sequence continues at coordinate 9,822 of NW_027222833.1, read as the reverse complement.
GCTTTGATGCCAAATGCACCGACTTCTTAAAGTCTGCCACGGTCATCTCCTCCTTCGGAAGGTGAAACTAAAATCTCCCCAAATATGCTACAAAAATACAACTAAAATTCCCCAAATATGCTGAAAAAATTTCCGCCCAACAAATGGTGCTTTAAAAGTTTGCCAAAGATGCTGTACAAAATTTCCGCCCAAAAGAAAACTTTTCCACACTCACCACAGAAAAACCACCACCAAGAGCACCGCGTGGGAAAACGAAAAACCGAATTTTTCGTTAGAAATATTTAGTTTTCGCAACGAAAAATACACCAACCGCTCCGCATAGTTAATCCGCGAATTTAGATACTTTTCAGCCACGTAAGACACGTAAATTTAATTAAATCTGCTATTAAACGCCTTATTTCCACTTTCAAAAATAAAAATCCAAAAAATGTCTGATTTTCACTTCCAAATAAATAATCACCGTTCAAATAATTAATTTTCAAATAATCATCCCCAAAAATAATCACTCTTAAAAATAATTACTTTTAAATAATTACTTTTAAAAATAATCACTCCCGAAAACAATTACCTTCAAAAATAATCACTTTCAAAATAATCACTTTCCGTGTATGTACATATGTATGTCAAGGTAGCGGCACTGTATGTATGTATGTTCATAAAAAATGCGGCAATTTCACAAAAGAAAAACCTAATTTTCCGCAACGAAAAATACACCAATCGCTTCGCGTAGTTATTCCGCGAATTTTGGTACTATTTTCAGCCACGTACGACACCGATTTCCACCGAAAATAAATTTTTCACCGGAGCGACCGAGAAACACGTCTGTACTCTAAGTAGATAGGGACAGAAGGAATCTCGTTAATCCATTCATGCGCGTCACTAATTAGATGACGAGGCATTTGGCTATTTTTTTTTTGTTCGCTAAGGACCGTAAAAATCTTCAAAAGATACAAACTCAGGTTATAGATGTTATTTACCCACTTTCATTCCCCCAAAGACGCCTACGTACTAAAAAACCGCCTCGTTTTTAAGCGAATTTTATGCCGTTTTTAGATGTTATGCTACGGCAGCAAGCTTTTAATATGAACGTGATGCATGATTAAGTCCAATCACGCGTGTATCCCGACAGATACATGAATTGTCGGCAACTCCAGAGACCACCACTGATTACCCGGACACTAATGATATGACTATCACTATCACAGCCGTTTTACCGACTGACCGCTCCATATTCCTCTCCAGTTCACAGTGGCGGAATGGAACTCAACAACATGTTGCGAGCCGAAAAGTATCCGCAAATTCGTCCGTATGTCCGGTGTCTCGTACTTCTCGACTTTGCGCTGATGCGCTTGGTCGAGAGAATGTCCGTCAGTCACTACCTGCGCGTCAATCACATAAATGTGATTTTGTCGGATAGCTACCAGGTCGGGTTTATTCAATCCGGTCTTGCCCTGCAGACTTGGTTCAACATGAACGACGCAGCCTTTCCTCTCAAGTCCCCGCTTGATTAGATTTACTACGCCGTCGTGCCGAGCTACCCTCCTCCCATGAGTACGATAGCATTGCTGTAAGATGTGGTTTGTTGTTTCGGGAGCATCACATCCTGCACGGCACCGTCTTCCCAATTCGTGCCTTCCCCTCGTGGTACGAGACCTTGAGGGTAGGGCATTTATCCGCAGTTTGATTCCTTCTGTATATTCCCTTCCTGTTAGCAAACGCGTGGGTTGGACAACCCATCCGTGTTGCGGAGGAAAACGCTCTGCTTCACGGAGCCCGCCACCATCAACAGACATGTGCAACCTATTTGCCAAGTACGAATCTACCTGTAGACGGGTTAACAACTCTTGACTTCCAGCCTGAAGCCTATCCCGGGCCCTCCGCATTTCGTCTTCCACGAAAGAGCTGGCTACCTCGGATTGCTCGAGGTGAGGCCATTTTATACTGCTCAATCGCTTCAAACGAAGCATCGGTGCTATCCATCTCAACGATGGTAACCCGAGACCCCCACTTCTGTGGGGGGCATGGAAAAAAGAAGTTGGTAGGTCTACCGGAAGCCTCAACCACTTCCGTGCGGTATATCGAACCTATGTGTCAAATTTCTTCAGAACGCCTATCGTCACACTCCCAAGGGTCAGCTTGTGATAGAGTTGTGGGATAAGGACAGTCCGAAGGGCAAATAACTTGACGTGAATAAATAACGCTGACCTCCAGAGTCACATTCGTAGTGGCCCCATCAGCTGCGGACCACGGCTTTGATGCCAAATGCACCGACTTCTTAAAGTCTGCCACGGTCATCTCCTCCTTCGGAAGGTGAAACTAAAATCTCCCCAAATATGCTACAAAAATACAACTAAAATTCCCCAAATATGCTGAAAAAATTTCCGCCCAACAAATGGTGCTTTAAAAGTTTGCCAAAGATGCTGTACAAAATTTCCGCCCAAAAGAAAACTTTTCCACACTCACCACAGAAAAACCACCACCAAGAGCACCGCGTGGGAAAACGAAAAACCGAATTTTTCGTTAGAAATATTTAGTTTTCGCAACGAAAAATACACCAACCGCTCCGCATAGTTAATCCGCGAATTTAGATACTTTTCAGCCACGTAAGACACGTAAATTTAATTAAATCTGCTATTAAACGCCTTATTTCCACTTTCAAAAATAAAAATCCAAAAAATGTCTGATTTTCACTTCCAAATAAATAATCACCGTTCAAATAATTAATTTTCAAATAATCATCCCCAAAAATAATCACTCTTAAAAATAATTACTTTTAAATAATTACTTTTAAAAATAATCACTCCCGAAAACAATTACCTTCAAAAATAATCACTTTCAAAATAATCACTTTCCGTGTATGTACATATGTATGTCAAGGTAGCGGCACTGTATGTATGTATGTTCATAAAAAATGCGGCAATTTCACAAAAGAAAAACCTAATTTTCCGCAACGAAAAATACACCAATCGCTTCGCGTAGTTATTCCGCGAATTTTGGTACTATTTTCAGCCACGTACGACACCGATTTCCACCGAAAATAAATTTTTCACCGGAGCGACCGAGAAACACGTCTGTACTCTAAGTAGATAGGGACAGAAGGAATCTCGTTAATCCATTCATGCGCGTCACTAATTAGATGACGAGGCATTTGGCTATTTTTTTTTTGTTCGCTAAGGACCGTAAAAATCTTCAAAAGATACAAACTCAGGTTATAGATGTTATTTACCCACTTTCATTCCCCCAAAGACGCCTACGTACTAAAAAACCGCCTCGTTTTTAAGCGAATTTTATGCCGTTTTTAGATGTTATGCTACGGCAGCAAGCTTTTAATATGAACGTGATGCATAATTAAGTCCAATCAAGCGTGTATCCCGACAGATACATGAATTGTCGGCAACTCCAGAGACCACCACTGATTACCCGGACACTAATGATATGACTATCACTATCACAGCCGTTTTACCGACTGACCGCTCCATATTCCTCTCCAGTTCACAGTGGCGAAATGAAACTCAACAACATGTTGCGAGCCGAAAAGTCTCCGCAAATTCGTCCGTATGTCCGGTGTCTCGTACTTCTCGACTTTGCGCTGATGCGCTTGGTCGAGAGAATGTCCGTCAGTCACTACCTGCGCGTCAATCACATAAATGTGATTTTGTCGGATAGCTACCAGGTCGGGTTTATTCAATCCGGTCTCGCCCTGCAGACTTGGTTCAACATGAACGACGCAGCCTTTCCTCTCAAGTCCCCGCTTGATTAGATTTACTACGCCGTCGTGCCGAGCTACCCTCCTCCCATGAGTACGATAGCATTGCTGTAAGATGTGGTTTGTTGTTTCGGGAGCATCACATCCTGCACGGCACCGTCTTCCCAATTCGTGCCTTCCCCTCGTGGTACGAGACCTTGAGGGTAGGGCATTTATCCGCAGTTTGATTCCTTCTGTATATTCCCTTCCTGTTAGCAAACGCGTGGGTTGGACAACCCATCCGTGTTGCGGAGGAAAACGCTCTGCTTCACGGAGCCCGCCACCATCAACAGACATGTGCAACCTATTTGCCAAGTACGAATCTACCTGTAGACGGGTTAACAACTCTTGACTTCCAGCCTGAAGCCTATCCCGGGCCCTCCGCATTTCGTCTTCCACGAAAGAGCTGGCTACCTCGGATTGCTCGAGGTGAGGCCATTTTATACTGCTCAATCGCTTCAAACGAAGCATCGGTGCTATCCATCTCAACGATGGTAACCCGAGACCCCCACTTCTGTGGGGGGCATGGAAAAAAGAAGTTGGTAGGTCTACCGGAAGCCTCAACCACTTCCGTGCGGTATATCGAACCTATGTGTCAAATTTCTTCAGAACGCCTATCGTCACACTCCCAAGGGTCAGCTTGTGATAGAGTTGTGGGATAAGGACAGTCCGAAGGGCAAATAACTTGACGTGAATAAATAACGCTGACCTCCAGAGTCACATTCGTAGTGGCCCCATCAGCTGCGGACCACGGCTTTGATGCCAAATGCACCGACTTCTTAAAGTCTGCCACGGTCATCTCCTCCTTCGGAAGGTGAAACTAAAATCTCCCCAAATATGCTACAAAAATACAACTAAAATTCCCCAAATATGCTGAAAAAATTTCCGCCCAACAAATGGTGCTTTAAAAGTTTGCCAAAGATGCTGTACAAAATTTCCGCCCAAAAGAAAACTTTTCCACACTCACCACAGAAAAACCACCACCAAGAGCACCGCGTGGGAAAACGAAAAACCGAATTTTTCGTTAGAAATATTTAGTTTTCGCAACGAAAAATACACCAACCGCTCCGCATAGTTAATCCGCGAATTTAGATACTTTTCAGCCACGTAAGACACGTAAATTTAATTTAATTTAATTAAATCTGCTATTAAACGCCTTATTTCCACTTTCAAAAATAAAAATCCAAAAAATGTCTGATTTTCACTTCCAAATAAATAATCACCGTTCAAATAATTAATTTTCAAATAATCATCCCCAAAAATAATCACTCTTAAAAATAATTACTTTTAAATAATTACTTTTAAAAATAATCACTCCCGAAAACAATTACCTTCAAAAATAATCACTTTCAAAATAATCACTTTCCGTGTATGTACATATGTATGTCAAGGTAGCGGCACTGTATGTATGTATGTTCATAAAAAATGCGGCAATTTCACAAAAGAAAAACCTAATTTTCCGCAACGAAAAATACACCAATCGCTTCGCGTAGTTATTCCGCGAATTTTGGTACTATTTTCAGCCACGTACGACACCGATTTCCACCGAAAATAAATTTTTCACCGGAGCGACCGAGAAACACGTCTGTACTCTAAGTAGATAGGGACAGAAGGAATCTCGTTAATCCATTCATGCGCGTCACTAATTAGATGACGAGGCATTTGGCTATTTTTTTTTTGTTCGCTAAGGACCGTAAAAATCTTCAAAAGATACACACTCAGGTTATAGATGTTATTTACCCAATAAGAGTGTGCATGCACGATTCATCTATTGGGGGAGCACTTTCATTCCCCCAAAGACGCCTACGTACTAAAAAACCGCCTCGTTTTTAAGCGAATTTTATGCCGTTTTTAGATGTTATGCTACGGCAGCAAGCTTTTAATATGAACGTGATGCATGATTAAGTCCAATCAAGCGTGTATCCCGACAGATACATGAATTGTCGGCAACTCCAGAGACCACCACTGATTACCCGGACACTAATGATATGACTATCACTATCACAGCCGTTTTACCGACTGACCGCTCCATATTCCTCTCCAGTTCACAGTGGCGAAATGAAACTCAACAACATGTTGCGAGCCGAAAAGTCTCCGCAAATTCGTCCGTATGTCCGGTGTCTCGTACTTCTCGACTTTGCGCTGATGCGCTTGGTCGAGAGAATGTCCGTCAGTCACTACCTGCGCGTCAATCACATAAATGTGATTTTGTCGGATAGCTACCAGGTCGGGTTTATTCAATCCGGTCTCGCCCTGCAGACTTGGTTCAACATGAACGACGCAGCCTTTCCTCTCAAGTCCCCGCTTGATTAGATTTACTACGCCGTCGTGCCGAGCTACCCTCCTCCCATGAGTACGATAGCATTGCTGTAAGATGTGGTTTGTTGTTTCGGGAGCATCACATCCTGCACGGCACCGTCTTCCCAATTCGTGCCTTCCCCTCGTGGTACGAGACCTTGAGGGTAGGGCATTTATCCGCAGTTTGATTCCTTCTGTATATTCCCTTCCTGTTAGCAAACGCGTGGGTTGGACAACCCATCCGTGTTGCGGAGGAAAACGCTCTGCTTCACGGAGCCCGCCACCATCAACAGACATGTGCAACCTATTTGCCAAGTACGAATCTACCTGTAGACGGGTTAACAACTCTTGACTTCCAGCCTGAAGCCTATCCCGGGCCCTCCGCATTTCGTCTTCCACGAAAGAGCTGTCTACCTCGGATTGCTCGAGGTGAGGCCATTTTATACTGCTCAATCGCTTCAAACGAAGCATCGGTGCTATCCATCTCAACGATGGTAACCCGAGACCCCCACTTCTGTGGGGGGCATGGAAAAAAGAAGTTGGTAGGTCTACCGGAAGCCTCAACCACTTCCGTGCGGTATATCGAACCTATGTGTCAAATTTCTTCAGAACGCCTATCGTCACACTCCCAAGGGTCAGCTTGTGATAGAGTTGTGGGATAAGAACAGTCCGAAGGGCAAATAACTTGACTTGAATAAATAACGCTGACCTCCAGAGTCACATTCGTAGTGGCCCCATCAGCTGCGGACCACGGCTTTGATGCCAAATGCACCGACTTCTTAAAGTCTGCCACGGTCATCTCCTCCTTCAAGTTATTGCTCCAGAGTTCCTGCATGAAATCCTCCGGGGTGACTCCACGTCTAAGACCGTCAAGCGGGGCTTTACGGCCTGGTTGCGCTCCACGCTCAACCCAACTTCGGCGAACTTCTTTGAGGCGGCCACCTTCGACGCCTCCGATGACGACGGCGTGCGGATGATGGCACCGCCACGCTTCAGCTCACGGACCTCGTGGACTCTGACTCCAAGGGATGGAGCCACCTCCTTCCTTACCTTCTCGGCGATCTGACGGCTGGATAGCTCCGGGTCCGCTCCCTTTACCACGCAGGACCAGGTCTCCCGCACCTTGGTACCGGGGACTGGCACCGGGGCTATTGGGGGGCCGGGCTGCGCAGCGACGGCGAGGTGCGGCGGTACGGTCATCATGGGCGGCGGCGGCATAGTGAGCCGAGTCTCCAACTCATTCACCCGCAACATCAGGGCCACCACGAGCTCATCGTAGCGGCTCAACGAGTCCGAAACGATTCCAATGTCGCCTCCGATTAGGGCGCTCCGAACTGCGCGCTGGGTGGCGGATAGCTCCGCCAGCACGACTCCGTTTCCTGCGGCAACAGCGGCACGAGCGTTGGCCTGCTCAACGGCGACGGGGGGAGCCACGACGACAGTAGCAGCTCGGGCAGCGGCAGCAGGTGCAACGAATGCGACGTCATCAGAAGCGGCGGTCACCTGCACATCCGATGAGGACAGCGCCGTCTCCTCCGGCACTCCAACTGGCTCCGGTTTGCTTTCTCCAGGCACGGCCAATAACTTGGCCTGCGTAGGCGCCGAAATCGCGCTCATCTTCGACTTACGTTCGCGGCGACGTTTCCGTGCACTGATCCGTGCAACAGCACTTGCCCCGCTGCTAGAGAGGTCGCTATCCGACATAGCGCTCATTTCGCCCTTAATGGGCCTGGTGCCGGAAGGTGAAACTAAAATCTCCCCAAATATGCTACAAAAATACAACTAAAATTTCCCAAATATGCTGAAAAAATTTCCGCCCAACAAATGGTGCTTTAAAAGTTTGCCAAAGATGCTGTAAAAAATTTCCGCCCAAAAGAAAACTTTTCCACACTCACCACAGAAAAACCACCACCACGAGCACCGCGTGGGAAAACGAAAAACCGAATTTTTCGTTAGAAATACTTAGTTTTCCGCAACGAAAAATACACTAACCGCTCCGCGTAGTTAATCCGCGAATTTAGATACTTTTCAGCCACGTACGACACGTAAATTTAATTTAATTTAATTAAATCTGCTATTAAACGTCTTATTTCCACTTTCAAAAATAAAAATCCAAAAAATGTCTGATTTTCACTTCCAAATAAATAATCACCGTTCAAATAATTAATTTTCAAATAATCATCCCCAAAAATAATCACTCTTAAAAATAATTACTTTTAAATAATTACTTTTAAAAATAATCACTCCCGAAAACAATTACCTTCAAAAATAATCACTTTCAAAATAATCACTTTCCGTGTATGTACATATGTATGTCAAGGTAGCGGCACTGTATGTATGTATGTTCATAAAAAATGCGGCAATTTCACAAAAGAAAAACCTAATTTTCCGCAACGAAAAATACACCAATCGCTTCGCGTAGTTATTCCGCGAATTTTGGTACTATTTTCAGCCACGTACGACACCGATTTCCACCGAAAATAAATTTTTCACCGGAGCGACCGAGAAACACGTCTGTACTCTAAGTAGATAGGGACAGAAGGAATCTCGTTAATCCATTCATGCGCGTCACTAATTAGATGACGAGGCATTTGGCTATTTTTTTTTTGTTCGCTAAGGACCGTAAAAATCTTCAAAAGATACACACTCAGGTTATAGATGTTATTTACCCAATAAGAGTGTGCATGCACGATTCATCTATTGGGGGAGCACTTTCATTCCCCCAAAGACGCCTACGTACTAAAAAACCGCCTCGTTTTTAAGCGAATTTTATGCCGTTTTTAGATGTTATGCTACGGCAGCAAGCTTTTAATATGAACGTGATGCATGATTAAGTCCAATCACGCGTGTATCCCGACAGATACATGAATTGTCGCCAACTCCAGAGACCACCACTGATTACCCGGACACTAATGATATGACCATCACTATCACAGCCGTTTTACCGACTGACCGCTCCATATTCCTCTCCAGTTCACAGTGGCGGAATGGAACTCAACAACATGTTGCGAGCCGAAAAGTCTCCGCAAATTCGTCCGTATGTCCGGTGTCTCGTACTTCTCGACTTTGCGCTGATGCGCTTGGTCGAGAGAATGTCCGTCAGTCACTACCTGCGCGTCCATCACATAAATGTGATTTTGTCGGATAGCTACCAGGTCGGGTTTATTCAATCCGGTCTCGCCCTGCAGACTTGGTTCAACATGAACGACGCAGCCTTTCCTTTCAAGTAATTCAACTCCCGCCGTCTTAAGCTTTAAGACTTATAACAATATATGTTTAATATTTTTAATATCCGTGAGGTTTTAAATAGGGACAGAAGGAATCTCTTGAATTGAATCATGCGCGTCACTAATAAGATGACAAGGCATTTGGCTACCTATGCAAAAGTAATTCAACTCCCGCCGTCTTAAGGTTTAAGACTTATAACAATATATGTTTAATATTTTTAATATCCGTGAGGTTTTAAATAGGGACAGAAGGAATCTCTTGAATTGAATCATGCGCGTCACTAATAAGATGACAAGGCATTTGGCTACCTATGCGAAAGTAATTCAACTCCCGCCGTCTTAAGGTTTAAGACTTATAACAATATATGTTTAATATTTTTAATATCCGTGAGGTTTTAAATAGGGACAGAAGGAATCTCATGAATTGAATCATGCGCGTCACTAATAAGATGACGAGGCATTTGGCTACCTATGCGAAAGTAATTCAACTCCCGCCGTCTTAAGGTTTAAGACTTATAACAATATATGTTTAATATTTTTAATATCCGTGAG
>NW_027222832.1:0-1675 GCF_030179905.1 Drosophila bipectinata | reverse complement strand
TCTTAAACCTTAAGACGGCGGGAGTTGAATTACTTTCGCATAGGTAGCCAAATGCCTTGTCATCTTATTAGTGACGCGCATGATTCAATTCAAGAGATTCCTTCTGTCCCTATTTAAAACCTCACGGATATTAAAAATATTAAACATATATTGTTATAAGTCTTAAACCTTAAGACGGCGGGAGTTGAATTACTTTCGCATAGGTAGCCAAATGCCTTGTCATCTTATTAGTGACGCGCATGATTCAATTCAAGAGATTCCTTCTGTCCCTATTTATTCCTTCGCGGGTAGTAAAAATTGTACGCCGAAATTGTTATAAGTCTTAAACCTTAAGACGGCGGGAGTTGAATTACTTTCGCATAGGTAGCCAAATGCCTTGTCATCTTATTAGTGACGCGCATGATTCAATTCAAGAGATTCCTTCTGTCCCTATTTAAAACCTCACGGATATTAAAAATATTAAACATATATTGTTATAAGTCTTAAACCTTAAGACGGCGGGAGTTGAATTACTTTCGCATAGGTAGCCAAATGCCTTGTCATCTTATTAGTGACGCGCATGATTCAATTCAAGAGATTCCTTCTGTCCCTATTTAAAACCTCACGGATATTAAAAATATTAAACATATATTGTTATAAGTCTTAAACCTTAAGACGGCGGGAGTTGAATTACTTTCGCATAGGTAGCCAAATGCCTTGTCATCTTATTAGTGACGCGCATGATTCAATTCAAGAGATTCCTTCTGTCCCTATTTAAAACCTCACGGATATTAAAAATATTAAACATATATTGTTATAAGTCTTAAACCGGGAGTTGAATTACTTTCGCATAGGTAGCCAAATGCCTTGTCATCTTATTAGTGACGCGCATGATTCAATTCAAGAGATTCCTTCTGTCCCTATTTAAAACCTCACGGATATTAAAAATATTAAACATATATTGTTATAAGTCTTAAACCTTAAGACGGCGGGAGTTGAATTACTTTCGCATAGGTAGCCAAATGCCTTGTCATCTTATTAGTGACGCGCATGATTCAATTCAAGAGATTCCTTCTGTCCCTATTTAAAACCTCACGGATATTAAAAATATTAAACATATATTGTTATAAGTCTTAAACCTTAAGACGGCGGGAGTTGAATTACTTTCGCATAGGTAGCCAAATGCCTTGTCATCTTATTAGTGACGCGCATGATTCAATTCAAGAGATTCCTTCTGTCCCTATTTAAAACCTCACGGATATTAAAAATATTAAACATATATTGTTATAAGTCTTAAACCTTAAGACGGCGGGAGTTGAATTACTTTCGCCTAGGTAGCCAAATGCCTTGTCATCTTATTAGTGACGCGCATGATTCAATTCAAGAGATTCCTTCTGTCCCTATTTAAAACCTCACGGATATTAAAAATATTAAACATATATTGTTATAAGTCTTAAACCTTAAGACGGCGGGAGTTGAATTACTTTCGCATAGGTAGCCAAATGCCTTGTCATCTTATTAGTGACGCGCATGATTCAATTCAAGAGATTCCTTCTGTCCCTATTTAAAACCTCACGGATATTAAAAATATTAAACATATATTGTTATAAGTCTTAAACCTTAAGACGGCGGGAGTTGAATTACTTTCGCATAGGTAGCCAAATGCCTTGTCATCTTATTAGTGACGCGCATGATT